>NC_134081.1:102783469-103084407 GCF_000715075.1 Nicotiana tabacum
CGAACTATCAATGATGCGAGAAAGGAGATTAACGCTAATTTTTGGCCTCCCATCGGCCCTTTGACAAATCGCGCCATGAACGCTTGGCATACGTAGAAGTCAAAGCCAGGGCCCGTACCCAGTCTTTGAGGTCAGGAACCGCACCGGGCATCCAAGGAACTGCTGCACCACAAAAGGGGATATCAGTAAGAAAGGAAACTAAGGGGCAAAACAATGGGAGATAACAACCGAGTTACACTTATGCTTCATGTTCCATTATTCGGGAAATGGCATCTTCTCGGCCAGTATTAGGTCCGACGTCTTCACTCGAACGAACTTACCCATCCATCATCGATCCTTTTCCTCATCTATGCTTGAGAACAGAACCTTGGTAGCCCGGCGCTGTAGTTTTATTAACCCACCTTGAAAGAGGCGGGGACAATACAATCTAATGAGGTGGTCGAGGGTGAAAGACATCCCCTCAATTTTACTCACAAAGAAACAGATTAGAATAACGATCCGCCAAAAAGAAGGATGGATTTGGCCTAAGGTTATTTGATATTTACGGCAAAAATCGATGATAACAGGGCCAAGGGGGCCTAACGTGAAAGGGTAAGTGTACACACTTAAAAACCCTTCCATATGGGTAGTAATATCCTCTTCGGGAGAAGGGACTACCAGTTCTTTGTTTTTCCAGTTACAATTTTTTTTACCTATTCGAGATATACCCCGGTTATCGAACACATATACCTCGATATCGGCTCATATCGGCCCGGAACCGAAGAGCCTTTGTCGACCTTAAAATCGGAGGTAAGAACACACGCCGCCGGAACGCACTCCTCAGACCGTGGATCCACCGGTGTTTTGTCGATGGCAGATTGTGAAGAAGAAGCTTTTTCTTTTTGGGGGACGATTTTTGATATTTTCACCATTTTTTGGATTTAAAGAAGGTGACAAAGATTTGGTGGTTTTGAAGAAGGATTTTGCAGAAAAGAATCACATATTTGTGAATGAACTCAGAAGATACTAAAAGGAACTTGAAAAATTTGGAAGATTAAAAGATGTAAAAGTGATAAATGGTAAAAGGAAGGGCTATTTATAGATTGAAGCAATGACGGTTCAATATTAACGGTGACCGACCACCGTCTGACACGCATTAAATGCCTTGGTAAGTTAAACCGACGGGACAACTATCACGTACGCCATGGTCGGGATCGATGCAAACGTCAGTGCATATCCAATCGAGCCATTGAGAAATCATATCGTTTATCACCACATCCTTCCCGAGAAACGAGGGGACTATCTGTATACAATCGAAATTGATTTCGGCCTTCGTACGATTGATCGAGATGTGATCATAATGGACTAAAGAAAGACTTCATAAATATCGAAATGGGTTCCGAATATGGTACAAACAAACTACAGATTTCAGGTATAGGCCAAACATCGAGTTCGAAATCATTATCGAGCTCGGTTCCAAATCGAATTATGATGAAATGTTATAGAATCGAGCTTAAGGGGCAAAGGCCAACCGATACCGAGTCCGAGTCATTACCAGATCCCGAGGCGACATCGAGCTCTAAAAATAATACTAACCAGCACCGAGTCCGATCAAGCTCGAGCTCACAGACAAGAGCTGTTGCAACCGCACTAAGGGAGAGAATCTCTGCAGGAATTAGAGAAAAACTGATTTATCATGGGTTCCCCACTATGTATTTTTAATTATATCTAAAGTAGGATCTTCCACTATAAAGAGGATGTTTACATTTCTGTAAAGACAAAATTTTTGCATACTTTGTAACTGAGATATCACACATTCCATATTGAAGAATTATCCTTTCTAGCTTCATATCTTTCATCCTTACAGTCAAATATTAGATATTCTTACTTACCCATACGATTTGTGTTGACATATCCTTAGATACAAATTTAACTCTATTCGTTTTTCGAATAAACACATATTTTCAGAAAGGAACCAGTTTAACTTGTTGTATACTTGTATAAGTTATATTAGTCAAAGTTTATAATTTGAAAAATGTGTTAACAAAATTTTGAGATAGGCAATCAAATTATGTGTAGTTGACCGTGATAATGCTTTCGTACTATTTTATAATAGTACGCAGTAGTTATCAATCGGGCAAATCAACATCCCTGACCAGAAATTTTAAAGTAGAGTAGAGACACAGAGAGGGGTAGGAGGTTGGGAGGTGAGGGAATAATAATAATATAATAATAATAAGTGTTTATAATCAGGCGTGAAGCATCAAGATCATTATAATAAGTTTCAAAAATCCGAAAGTGTTAAACAACACAAAGTTCCCTCGGTCTGATTTGCAGAACTATAAAAAAGAAAAAAAGGTGTTTGCAGACGCAAGTGGAACTAATGAACAAACACTCAAAATAACTTAAAAATTCAATCAAACTCTGTAAATTAAATCTATTTCCATGTTCCCTGCATTTGTCCCTCTTCTTTAAGCCAACTGATAATGTTAGTCTTCAAGGAAGTTCATACTGATCTTCAGTATTTGGATATTCCTGCTGTCTTTCAGATTCTTCCATTGACATTTTCTCACCATTGTTACTATAAAAGTAGTTGCCATTATCTAAGAATCTTGTGTCACTCAATCCTTGCCTTTCCACCATATTGTTATTGTTATTGTAGCTGCTAACATGATTGTAGTTCTCGGAGTAGCCATTGTTGTGGTTGGGATTCTCATTCTTGATATCATAATAGTACTTGCCATTCTCCAAGAATCTTGTATCACTTAATCCTTGCCTCTCCACCGTATTGCCATTGTTATTGTAGCTGCTAGCTTGATTGTAGTTCTCAGAGTAGGCATTGTTGTTTTTGTTGTTGTAATTCTCAGAGAAAGCATTGTTGTTATTGTTTTTGTTGTAATTCTCGGAGAAAACATTATTGTTGTTGTAGTTCTCGGAGAAAGCATTGTTGTTATTGTTGTTGTAATTCTCGGAGAAAACATTATTGTTATTATTGTTGTTGTAATTCTCGGAGAAAACATTATTGTTATTATTGTTGTTGTAATTCTCGGAGAAAATATTGTTGTTGTTGTTGTTGCTGTTGTAACTCTCGGAGAAGCCGTTGTTGTTGTTCATGTAATTCTGGGAGTAACCATTATTGTTGATTTTTTTGGAGTAGCCATTGTTGTTGTAATTCTTGGAGTAGCCATTGTTGTTGTTGTTGTAATTCTCGGAGTAGCCATTGTTGTTGTTGTTGTTGTAATTCTCCGAGTAGCCATTGTTGTTCTTGTTGTTGTTATTCTCCGAGTAGCCATTGTTGTTGGAATCATAACCATTGTTATTGTAGGACTCATCTGTATTAAATCTAGCACCTTGGAATTCCTCGGCAGGAGTTTGAGTTTCAACCTCATCAAGATTTGTGACAGTTGAAGGAATTTCCTGAGAATGAGGACCATAAAGTCCATAAGGAGTATCAGTTAAAAGTGGTGCTGGTGCTTCAATGCCACCTTCTTCTGGATCTTGACCACTCCCTATTGGTGCCACTGCAGGCGCCGGTACACCGTTCACATCAGGATCTTGATCACTACCTACTGGTGCTGGTGTTGGACTTAAAGATGACAATGGAGGAAACGCGAAATCATTAAAAAACGGTGTTGGTGCTGATGTTGGTGTTGGTGTTGGTGTTGGTGATGGAGTTGGAGTAAAGGATGAAAATGGAGGAAAACTAATTTCATTGATTGGAGTTGGAGCTGGTGCAGGAGATGCAGGAATGATCATAAACTTGCTTTTTCTTGCTTCAATTTGTACTAGTGGAGTTGAGATCACCAAG
Source organism: Nicotiana tabacum (assembly GCF_000715075.1). Classification (NCBI taxonomy): domain Eukaryota; kingdom Viridiplantae; phylum Streptophyta; class Magnoliopsida; order Solanales; family Solanaceae; genus Nicotiana; species Nicotiana tabacum. The sequence continues at coordinate 102,787,257 of NC_134081.1, forward strand.
AACAAGAAGAATGTTAGTTGCTTAGTTAAACGAGACATGATTAATGGTAAAGGAAATGGAACAAAAGGGAAAGAAGAATATTTGATGTGTTGGTTTCTTGATTCTCTAATTTTCTTGATTATTTGGGGGAGTTTATATAAAGTAGTAGGGATGTGCAAGTTTTGGTTCTAGACTCCGTGATGATGTGCGGGGATTGGGGAATTGAGAGAGAATTTGTGATTTGTGGGGTAAGGGCAAATAATGGTTTTTAGTGCATGCTGCATGTGCATCCTATTGAATATGTCCAACAAGGGAGGCACCTAAATTATAGGCAGAAAATAAAGAGCATGATTTGGTCCATAGTCAAAAGATAATTATGTTGTGTTTTATTCCTCTCTTTACATTGCTTTCTATGTAGTTAAAAGTCAGACTAATGCTCTCAAAATGTGGGGCAATATGAAATAAAGAAAAAGAAGAGGTGTGAGGGTCCATTCATAACCTCTTTAGCAGTTGAGTTTGGTAGATCACTTTCTTTAGTCAAAAGCTTTATTTTGTTTCTCATCTTGAGTTTCACTAGTTGATTCTCCAAAATTTACTGCCCTCTAAACATGGTAAAGTGTCTAATCCCAAGCTTCTTGGATGGCTAGTTGTTCTTTCATCTCGAGTACTCTTTCACCCAAATTAATATTTTCAGGCTATAGCATTTAAAATGCATATAAAATATTACAAATGCTTTAGTTGCTTTAGTGGGTTACTTTAGTGGTAAGCACCCTTCACTTCTAACCAAGAGGTTATGAGTTCGAGTCACCCCAAGAGCAAGGTGGGGAGTTCTTGGAGGGAGGGAGCCGAGAGTCTATCAGAAACAGTCTCTCTATCCCAGGGTAGGGGTAAGGTCTGTGTACAAACTATCCTCCCCAGACCCCACTAATGAAATTATACTGGGTTATTGTTAACTAATTGAAATCGTAACGTGTTCAAATTTCAGCTTTTGCAGAAAATAATGGAAACGCAAAAAAGTTAAAGAATTCTACAAGAAGATTAGTGCTTTTAGTTAAATAAGTTTTTGGCCATTTAAGTACTTTTGTTGGGGTTGGCCACAAAGATTGATCAAGAACAGGGATCACTATCACATGTTGTGTGGTTTCATTTCATTTTCATATCCACAAAACCCCCAGAAATCCTTCGGGTTCTCTGGTTGGTTTGAAGGGTGGTTATCCATATGGATGATCTGTGATCGATTCTCCCTTCAATACCTTTTGGGTTGAGTCTGTCGCACAAGGCTTGCCTAGTGCGGTTTATATCCTCTGTGTGGTTTGCAAGCTATTACACAAGGAGAAGTTTTACCTAGTGCGGACAAAGTGCTCACCACAAAATATTCACCCGAAAGACATAAGCTGTGGAGAGTTGTACCAGCTGAGGTTCCACTCCCACAAAAAAACAACCAGAACACTAACAATTGTTTGCATGTCAATTTCACGTTTATTGACTTTACAAAATACTGTTTTCTTACAACAAATCCGGCTAAATATAAGCAGTGTCACTGGCCGTTAATTATGCCTTTTTAACTAGATGGTCTTGGACTGTATCATTGTCACGACCCAAAATTCTAACCTGTCGTGATGACGCCTATCTCGATACTAAGCAAGCCGGTAATCTCAATAAACTCAAACTTCTTTTTAAGGTTAAAAATATAATATTTAAATACAATACAAACACTCCCCAAAACCTGGTGTCACTGAGTACATGAGCATCTAATATGAATACAAGTCTTGAAAATATAGTCTATAATAGTCTCAGACCAAATATAGTGAACAAAGAGATAGAGAAGGAGAGACAAGGTTTGCGGAACACGGCAACTACCTCAAAATCTCCTAAAAATCAACCACGAGAAATGATCAACACCCGCTATGTCCGGGAACACCTGGATCTGCACACGAAGTGCATGGTGTAATATGAGTACAACCAACTCAGCAAGTAACAATAATAAATAAGGAACTGAAGATAGTAACGAGCTACACAGGTATGGTTCATTTCCAGTAATCCCAGCAAAGAATAGACATGCTATCAAATCTGGCAGTTTAATGTCAAATCAATTTTTATACAGTTCCTGTTCATGTAATCCGTATATCAATAATCTTTGAGAGATTTCACAACAATGACAGATAGCAACTAAGTGCAACAACAAATGAAAATCAAGTACAACCTCTCAGGACAACAATCACTCACTGGGCTCCCAGCTCTCATCACTCCCTGGGTTCCCAGCCCTCATCACTCACTCTCAATGGGTACCTGTGCTCACTGAGGGTGTACAGACTCTAGAGGGGCTCCTACAGCCCAAGTACTATAATTTGCATGGACAACTCACGTGCTGCACGGATAGCTCACGTGCCATAATATAAATATCTGGATCCGCACGGCCAACTCACGTGCCATAATATAAATATCTGTATCCACACGGCTAACTCACGTGCCATAATATAAATATCTGGATCGGCACGGTCAACTCACGTGCTGCACGGGCAACTCACGTGCTATAGTATCAATATCTCACAATCAGGCCCTCGGCCTCACTCAGTCATAAATCTCTCAACTCACGTGCTAGCTGATGCACCATGATGAGTTGGACGACCCGTCTGAGCGTGTCTGTAAGAACGACCCCTACCACGGTGAAACTGACCGCCTGAAGGAACACCGCTGTAATCACCCAGACCACGAGGCCTCTTAGCCTCTCTCTCTCTCTCCACGTTCCTGGCTACGAACCATCTCTATCTACCGCGTAATGTCCACTACCTCATCAAAAGTAGCACCAGATACTCTCTCCCTAGTCATAAGTAACCGCCGCTGATATGTGAGGCCATCAATGAACCTCCTAATCCTATCCCTATCAGTGGGAACCAACCAAACTGCGTGATGAGCCAACTCAAAATATCTTATCTCGTACCGCGTCACGGACATATCACCCTGGCGAAGCTGCTCAAACTGTCTGCGCAGCTCTTCTCTGCGGGACTAAGGTACGAACTTCTCCAAAAAGACCACGGAGAACTGATGCCAAGTAAGGGATGCTGCGACAACAGGCCTACGTCTCTCGTAAGTCTCCCACCATCTGAGTGCAGACCTAGAAAACTGAAAAGTAGTGAATGAGACCCCACTGGTCTCTAGAATACCCGATGTCCGAAGCATCCGTTGACACCTATCCAGAAAATCCTGAGCATCCTCTGACTTAGTACCACTAAATGGTGGAGGTCGAAGCCTCTCAAATCTCTCAAGTCTCCTCTGCTCATCATCTGCCATAACAGGAACTACCGGGGCCTGAGCAGCTGCAACCGGCTGGGCTGGTGGTGCCCCCGATATCTGAAGTCCCTGTACTACCTGGTCTGGAGTACGGGCAACGAGGGTATGAGTATCTCCCCAGCCTGAGAAGTGGCAGGTGCGGCCTGAGCCGAAACCACCTGAGCAAGGCCAGTGTAGGCTGCCAATATCTGGGCCAAAGTCTCAATGAGCACAACTGGTGCCTGAGCTGGTCCTGTCGGCTCAACTATATTTGGAATCTGCTCCTGTGCTGGAACAACTGGTAGTATTACAGGTGCTGTTCTAACTATGGTACGAGCTACACCTCGACCTCTACCTCGGCCCCGGCCTCTCGCGGCCCTAACTGGCGGCATTGGCGGCTGACTATCCGATCCAGTAGTATGTGCCCTCACCATCTGTGAGAGAATAGAATAGCAGAAATTTAGTTTCCAGAATCAACAAATTTGCACGACAGAATAGAAGAAAGTGAAATTTTCCTAAGGGTTCTGCAGCCTCTCGAAGATAAGTACAAACGTCTCCGTACCGATCAGCAAGACTCTACTAAACCTGCTCATGACTCATGAGACCTATGTAACCTAGGCTCTGATACGAACTTGTCACGACCCAAAATCCCAACCTGTCGTGATGGCGCATATCTTGATACTAGGCAAGCCGATAATCTCAATAAACCCAAACTTCTTTTTAAGGTTGAAAATATAATATTTAAATACAATACAAACACTCCCCCAAAACCTGGTGTCACTGAGTACATGAGCATCTAATATGAATACAAGTCTGGAAAATATAGTCTATAATAGTCTCAGGCCAAATACAGTGAACAAAGAGATAGAGAAGGAGAGACAAGGTATGCGGAACACGACAGCTACCTCAAAATCTCCTGAAAATCAACCACGCGAAAGGATCAACACCCGCTATGTCCGGGAACACTTGGATCTGCACACGAAGTGCAGAGTGTAGTATGAGTACAACCAACTCAACAAGTAACAATAATAAATAAGGAACTGAAGATAGTAACGAGCTACACAGTTATGGTTCATTTCCAGTAATCCCAGCAAAGAATAGACATGCTATCAAATCTGGCAGTTTAATGTCAAATTATATTTTATACAGTTCCTGTTCATGTAATCCGTATATCAACAATCTTTCAGAGATTTCACAATAATGACAGATAGCAACTAAGTGCAACAACAAATGGAAATCAAGTACAACCTCTCAGGACAACAATCACTCACTGGGCTCCTAGCCCTCATCACTCCCTAGGTTCCCAGCCCTCATCACTCACTCTCAATGGGTACCCGCGCTCACTGGGGGTGTACAGACTCCGGAGGGACTCCTACAACACAAGCGCTATAATCTGCACGGACAACTCACGTGCTGCACGGACAACTCACGTGCTGCACGGATAACTCACGTGCTGCACGGCCAACTCATGTGCCATAATATAAATATCTGGATCCGCACGGCCAACTCACGTGCCATAATATAAATATCTGGATCCGCACGGTCAACTCACGTGCTGCACGGACAACTCACGTGCTATAGTATCAATATCTCATAATCAGGCCCTCGGCCTCACTCAGTCATAAATCTCTCCAGTCTCTCGGACTCTCAATAATCATGAAATTAGCCCAAACAACAATGATATGATATATCAATAATAATAATAGAGACTGAGATAAAATGTGCAAGTAAAAATTGAGACTGAGTACATATAGCATTTAACAGGCAATTCAACAAATACGCGACCTCTGTGGGTCCCAACAGTACTATCACATAGCCTAAGCATGATTTCTAACATGATTTACAATCAAATTTTATCAACACATAGAGAGCATATAGCTAACAACAAATTATTCAACTTTACAGTTTTCCGGGACGGACCAAGTCACAATCCCGTCGGTGCAAGCCCACACGCCCGTCACCTCCAAAATAATCGCATGATACCAAAATTCGGGGTTTCATACCCTCAAGACCAGATTTAAAACTGTTATTTACTTCAAGCCATGAAATTCTTATTCTGCAATGTCCTTTACTCGTGAATTGGTCTCCAAACGTCTCGAATCTGATCATAAATAATTCGTTTCAGTCAATAAAATTCATTGGAATTAATTCCATAAGAAAACATTAATTTTCCATAAAAATCCAAAAATTAGCTAAAAAATCGCCCATGGGGACCACGTCTCGGAACTCGACAAAAGTTACAAAATCCGGAAACCCATTCAACCACGAGTCTAACCATACCAATTTTACCAAAATCCGACCCCAACTCGACCCTCAAATCTTCAATTTAAACCAAGAGGGTTTTCAAATTTTTCCAACTCAATTCACCAATTAAATGATAAAAACAACAATGGATTCGGGTAATTTAACCAATATTGAGTTAAGAACACTTACCCCGTTGTTTTGTGATGACCCAAAATATCATCTTTAAATTTAATAATTAATTATGTGATCTAAGCACTATTTACCATTACTCGACTTGAGCGTGCAGTCCGTAAAAATATTTCGGAAAGTTTTCAGGTGAAAAATGAATTAAAATGTGAATTAGAGCTTTAAAACTCAACTGAGTTGACTTTGATCAATATTTTGAGCAAACGGACTCGGATAAGTGTTTTGACAGTTCCGGTAGGTCCGTATTGTTATTTGGGACTTAGGCGTATGCCCGGAATCAAATTCCGAGGTCCCTAGCCCGAGATATGGAATTTTGATGAAAAATTTAAAGTTTAAGTTCAAATAGGGACCGGATGTCAAATTATGTGCAAACGACACCGGAATAGAATTTTGATGATTCCAACAGCTCTGTATGGTAATTTTGGACTTAGGAGCGTGATCGGAATTTTATTTGGAAGTCCGTAGTAGAATTAAGCTTAAAATGCCGAAAGTTAAATTTTTGGGAAGTTTGACCGAGGGGTTGACTTTTCGATATCGGGGTCGAAATCCGATTCTGAAAATTTTTATAACTCAGTTATGTCATTTATGACTTGTGTGCAAAATTTGAGGTCAATCGGAATTAATTTGATATGTTTCGGCGCAAAATATAGAAGTTGGAAGAATTGAAAACTCATAATTCAATTCGATGCGCGATTCGTAATTTCGGCGTTGTTTGGCATGGTTTGAAGCCTCAACTAAGTTCATATTGTATTTTGGGACATGTTGGTATATTTGGTTAAGGTCCCGAGGGCCTCGGGTGGATTTCGGAAGGTTAACGGAATGGATTTCGGACAAAAAGGAACTGCTGGAATATTTCTGCTGCAGAAGCTATTTTTGGACAGCAACCGGTGCAATCGCAGAGCTGACTTTGGAAGCTTATATCTCGAAATCTATAAGGAATCTGAACATTATCAAAACATGAAAGTTGTAGCCGTTTGATTCTAGTTTCCAGAATGATAAACCATTTATCATTCAGACATTTATACAAAATGTTATGATCGATTGACTGAAGCTGCTACTGCAGAGTTTTGCTACAGCAGTGTGCATCGCCAGAAATTTCTGCTGCACAGGGCTGACTTTGAGAGCTTATATCTCGCAATCTATAAGGAGTTGAGCGATGAGAAAAACATGAAAGTTTTAGTACTTTGTATCTAGTTTGCAGAACTTTAAACCGTTTGGCTGTTAGAGTTGAGTACAAGAAGTTATGATTGATACACTACAGGCTGTCGAGGAAGAGTTTGATGTTTTCAACATAAGCATGTAATGATCCAAAAGTCCATTTTTTGTTCTAGAGATCGAAATTCGATTTCGAGACTTTCGACATTTTGAAATGAATTATAGGAGGTATCTGGAAAGTTTGGTCTAATTTCATCAAGTCGCGATGGAGTGTTATGCGCGAAATATGAGTTAATTGTTTAACGAGCGAAATTGGTATCACATTGAGCAAATGATCTCTGAATTGAGTTTCGATTGAACGAATGAGTTCGTAGTTTTATTTGTGACTCATAGGAACAAGAATCGTCGAATTCCGAGTTTGTATGATGGAGTTAGAGTCTTTTTAGTGAAATAAAACTGCTGGTGTAAATAGTCCTGGTGTGCACCTTTAGCGACCAGAGGTGACACTTTTAGCGACGGGAATGGACTTTTAGCGACCGGAATAGTGTTTTTGGGGCAGAAACTTAAGGACCAAAAATGGTCATTTCCTTCATTTCGTTTTGGAGTTTTGGAGCACGGTTCTTCGGCGATTTTGAGGATTTCTTCAAGACTTCAACTTGGGTAAGTGTCCTATATCCAAATGTGATTATATTTCATAAATCCATGGTCATATTCATCATTTATTTCGGATTTAAATGGAAGAAATCAAGATTTTTGCAAAATCTTTCAAAAATGAAAATTTAAGATTTGGAGGTCAAGTTGTTATCGGATTTTGGTAAAATTGGTATGGGTGGACTCGTAATTGAATGGGTTGTCGGATTTTATAAGTTTCGCCGGATTCCGAGATGTGGGTCCCACGAGCAAATTTTGAGCTAATTTTGGATTTTTAATGAAAATGTAATATTTTCTTATGAAAGTGATTACAATAATTTTTGTTGATTGTATCGAATTAATTATGACTAGATACGAGTTGATCGGAGTCAGAAATTCGAGAAAAAAGCATAATACTTGGTTAAATTGGAGCAAGTGGAGGTAAGTGACTTGTCTAACCTTGTGTGGGGGAAATTTCCCCTAGGATTGGTATTGATGTGATTATTGAAATGTGTTGAAAGTCGTGTGCACGAGGTGACGAGTGTGTACACGGGCTAAATTGTGAAAGATTATATTTTAAAATTGTGTAGATCACTGTGGCGCATTTATTAAATTATTTTATCTTGTTATATTCTTCATCATTGGTCTGAGATATATACTTCAAATTTGTTTGATCTTTTCTTACTAATTGTTTTACCTGTTTAGTTGAAACTTGGTTTCTTTTATTCTGTGCATTATTTGAAGGTTGATTTTCTTTAAATTAAATATTATTAATATGAAGTATTTGACATTTTTAAACTTGATATTGAAGCAACGTAGTAAAGATTTTAAAATATTATTTTCCTAAATTATTTACTCCTGAATATTTTTATACTCATTGTGAGGGAGCCGTGAGCTCTTTATTGTGGAAAACTATTATTGATGATTTATTTTGGCATGATCCGTGAGCTCTTTATTGTGGAAAAATATTGTTGTTGAATTATTTTGGCAAGTTAAATTATTTGAGCACTTGGGGTACAAATTATGATATATTGTGATATTGATACGCATGCGGTGGTATAAGGTCTGGGTGTTGAAATGCATGCGGTGAGATAAGGGTGGCTTGATACGCGTGGTTAGTAGGGGAACTACTAGAAGTCATGCGGTGTGATAAGGGTGGCTAAAACGCGGGATGCTATTTCGGGAAAAATATTTTTTTAAAAATAAATTGTGAAGGCTCCCGCGGTGATATAAGGAAATGAGATATTATGAATTTATTTATGATTTGGGACTACGAGGCGGTACCTCGGGAGTGCCCTTGTTGATATTGATTTATGGCATAGTTGCTTTCGATTAATTGTTGTGATTTTCATAAAGTTGAAGGAAATTCTGTTTTGATTCCACGAGATATTATTTGTAATTATTTGATGTCATTAAATGTAACGTACTAATTGATTCATTTCCAATGTCATTTTATTTTACTACATTGATAAATATTTTACCATGCCATTATTATATTCTAGTAGGGCTTCACCTGACCTCATCACTACTCTACCGAGGTTAGGCTTGGCACTTACTGGGTACCGCTGTGGTGTACTCATACTATGCTTCTGCATATCTTTTTGTGCAGATCCAGGTACATTTTACCAGCCTAGATGTCGGTGAGTTACTTGCGCACAGAGACTTCGAGGTATATCTGCCAGCGTCCGCAGACTCCGGAGTCCCCTTCTATCATTTTATGAGCTTCCTTATATTTTATTTAGACCTTGACATATAGAGACATGGAGAATAAATTCTTAGAAGCTTGTGACTTATTTCTACCGGGTTTTGGGAGTTAAAATTGTTTGAATTGTAGTTTATTTATTTTAGATATTTATTATTATTCCGCATTGATAGGCTTACCTAGTCTTAGAGACTAGGTGCCATCACGACATCCTACGGAGGGAATTTGGGGTCGTGACAAGTTGGTATCAGAGTACTAGGTTCATAGGTGTCATGAGTTACAAGCAGGTTTAGTAGAGTCTTGCAGATCGGTACGGAAACGTCTGTACTTATCTTCAAGAGGCTATGGAACTGTTAGGAAATATTCACTTCTTTGACTCTTTATCGTGCGACATTGATTTAGCTTGAAACATATATCTTATATTCCTTTGTATCCACTCATGTATGACATTGCACACTCGGTATCAGTTGTGCGTCGACAGTTCGTGATGCCATAGATGGACTATGAGGGAGCCAAAGATGCTCAAACATTGCCTCAACGTGTGGTTCCGACTGAAGATGCAGGCGTATTGAGAGATCACCTAGTGAATCATGTAGGGGTGCAACGGACGTTGGCATCTGGTTGATTTATACAAGCTGTGAAGATTATTATTGTGGATCATCGGACGTTGTGACCTATGACTTCGTGCCGAGTAGGGGGAGTCCACTACCAATGGGTGGATTGCGGGGTCATGTATTATATCAGTTTTGGCCTGAAATGTCTATATGTGGTACTGAAAGGTTCCCTAAAATTTACACATGTTTAAGGCCTAAGATTTCGTAGAGGATAAGGTTGGGACTTGCGGTATGTACGCCTCCTTAATAATCATGTACTTCAGTACCAAAGGAGTTATAGAAACAACTCTAAATTTCTAGAAGGTCTACTCAGCGTGGATGTCACGGATGTGGATTTTGGGGTGCTTCGGAGGAAGTACACTTGTTGACGAGAGTCTGGACTATGTGGTTCGTGATAAGATTTGTCTATATGGAGCTCTACTTTTGTGATCGTTGTGTATAAATAGGGGTAAGGGTTACCCCAAAGAAGAATCTAAGAGTATGTAAGGAAATTGGCCCGCTCAACAGTGTTGAGTCAGCATAACAAAAGAAGAAATTTGCCTTGGGATATATAATTCTCCACCGGTGTTCGTGGAAAGCCTATGAAGAGGGCAGACCAGCCAATGCAACACCGCCCACTTGGCTCAGTTCTCAGAAACGCTTTTGAAAGAGTTTGTTTCCTGGACTCTCCGTAATGCGTGGCGCATAGGGTATGAACGGTTGCGTCAGGTCATCATTGACGGTGTCAGAATATGCCATCAAGTTCAATAAGTTAGCCCGTCATACCCCTACTTTGATTCCTGTAGCCAGATGGCGAGTTCATAGACTCATTAAAGGACTCAATTATGATCGTAAAATTTTGTACGACTCGGGAGCTACAAGCTGATACTTCATTTCTGCTAGTTGTACAAATTCCCAAGATATAAGAATATGTTCGGGGTGAAAACAAAAAAGGAAACTAAGGAGACCAAGACGTCTCAAGGTTCTGGGGGATTCAGTGGATTCTACTCTGCAAGTATAAATCATTATGGAGGGGGCTCGGGCAGTCGGCCAGCCCAGTCCGCATATCGGATTACTCGGGGTGCTCCAGTAAGTTCTTTAAATGCACCACCGACATGAGTTCCTACAATGGTTATTCCAGTTATCTACACAGACTCAATATGAGCAGCCTAACCCGCAAAAGGGTTGTTATGAATACGGTGATACTAGGCACATCATGAGAAAAATTGTCAAAAACTTGGGAGAGACTTATTTTATAAAAGCACTCAGGCTACGTGCCCCATTGCAGTTACTACACCACCCACACGACCAGTCAGGGGTAGAGGACAGATGAATAAAAGGCATCCTAGAGGTGGAGACCCAGCCATTGATATATTTGTTTTACGGTATGGCGGAGGTCGCTACATCAGATGGTGTCGTTACAGGTACGACCTCGATTTCATATAAAGGAATAATTTCCTTAAGTTGATTCGGTTCTCAATATCGAAACGAGTCTTCCTATTGTGCTCCACTTATGAGTGAGCTTCATAATTCTATAATCTACTTATGTGTTTACCCATGTTGGGAGATTTTATGGAGATAACTACACCTATCATTTCGTGTTGGTCACTAATAAGAGCTGCGAGGCTAAGTGGCTTTCTGTTACTCTTTTCGGTAAATTTTGATGTAAATTCCGAATAATTAACTGAAAATTATGAATTATATGCCCTACCAGTGTGGGGTTCATTATGTGTTATGATTTGGTGTAACCGAAATTATTTAAAAGGAGAAAATAGAAATTTGCAATTGGCACGATGTGCATCTTTTAACCTACGAGGTAGGTGCCCGCCTAGGTGGCGTTAAATGTGACTCGTTAATTCGGATAAATAATTATGAGGTCTTCATGCCTCGCATCTAGTTATCAGTATTGTGAAGGTTTGCAACGAGATTTTTGTTAACATGAGGTTAAATGATGATTCTGTAATTGATTATGAACAACTATTAAGACCAGATTGACCCAGAAGGGTGCTCCATTCAGATAGATCGAGGAATGTAAGGAGAACATCCAAAAGCTCAAGACAGCTTTGACTACAGCCCCAATATTGGTATTACCTACAGGTTTAGGGTCTTATATTGTGTATTGTGATGCGTCGCGTATTGGTCTCGGCGCGATGTTGATACAAGACGGTAGGGTGATTGCCTACGCATCCAGACAGTTAAAGGTACATGAAAAAAAAAAAATTGGTTCACGGCCTTGAGTTAGCAGCTATTGTTCGTACCTTGAAGAATTTGGCGGCATTATTTGTACGGTGTCCATTGTGAGGTCTACACCGATCACCGAAGTCTATAGCATCTATTTAAACATAATGATCTTAATTTGTGGCAGCAAAGGTGGTTGGAGTTGCTTAAGGATTATGATATCACCATTCTCTATCATCCTGGGAAGGCCAATGTGGTGGCCGATGCCTTGAGTCGTAAAGCGGAGAGTTTGGGCAGCTTAGCATATTTACCGGTAGAAGAGAGGCCTTTGGCCTTGGATATTCAGGCCTTGGCCAGCCAGTTTGTCAGATTGGATATTTCCGAACCGAGTCGAGTTTTGGCTTGTGTGGTTTCTCAGTCTTCTCTTTATGATCGTATCAGGGAGCGTCAGTATGATGAACCTCATTTGCTTGTCCTTAAGGATACAGTTCAGCACAGTGATGCCAAAGAAGTCGCAATTGGAGATGATGATGTATTACGGATGCAGGGCAGGCTATGTGTGCCTAATGTAGATGGTTTTCGTGAATTGATTCTCCATGAGGCTCACAGTTTGCGGTACTCCATACATTCGGGTGCTGCGAAGATGTAGAAGGACTTGAGGCAATATTATTGGTGGAGGAAGATGAAGAAAGACATAGTGGAGTATGTAGCTCGGTGTCTAAATTGTCAACAAGTGAAATATGAGCATCAACGACCGAGTGGATTGCTTCAGAAGTTAGTGATTCTAGAATGGAAATGGGAGAAGATCACTATGGATTTCATTGTTGGGCTCTCACGGGCTCAGAGGAAGTTCCATGCAGCTTAGGTGATTGTGGATAGATTGACCAAGTCAGCTCATTGCAATCCTATGATGACTACCTACTCTTCCGAGCAGTTGGCTCGAATCTATATTCGCGAGATTGCCAGATTTTACGGCATACCGGTATCTATCATCTCTGACCGGGGTACGCAGTTTACATTATGGTTCTGGAGGGAAGTACAACGTGAGTTGGGTACTCGGGTAGAGTTGAGTACAACATTTCACCCTCAGACGGACGAGCAGTCCGAACGTACTATTCAGATACTGGAGGATATGCTTCGTGCGTGTGTGATAGATTTTGGGGGTGCTTGGGATCAGTTCTTACCACTTGCGTAGTTTGCTTACAACAATAGTTGTCAGTCAAGCATTCAGATGGCTCCGTATGAGGCCTTGTATGGTAGGTGGTGCCAGTCCCCAGTGGGTTTGTTCGAACCGGGCGAGGCTAGGCTATTGGGTACAGACTTGGTTCAGGATGCCTTGGAAAAGGTTAAGTTGATTCAGGATTGACTTCGTACAGCCCAATCTAGACAGAAGAGTTATGCGAATCGGAAGGTTCGTGATGTTGCATTCATGGTTGGTGAGCGGGTATTGCTCTGGGTTTCGCCTATGAAGGGTGTGATGAGGTTCGGGAAGAAGGGCAATTTGAGCCCTAGGTATATTGGGCCTTTTGAGATTCTTGAGAGAGTTGGAGAGGTGGCTTACAAACTTGTAATACCACCTATTCTCTTTGCCGGCCATCCGGTATTCCATGTTTCCATGCTTCGAAAATATCACGGCGATCCGTCTCATGTGTTAGACTTCAGTTCGGTTCAGTTGGACAAGAATCTATCTTACGCTGAGGAACCAATGGCTATTTTGGATAGGCATGTTCGAAAGATGAGGTCAAAGAACATTGCTTCCGTGAAGGTTCAGTGGAGGGGTCATCCGTTCGAGGAGGCGACTTGGGAGACCGAGCATGATATGCGCAGCTGTTATCCACACTTATTCACCAGCTTAGGTACTTTTTCTAACTCCGTTCGAGGACGAACGTTTGTTTTAGAGGTGGAGAATGTGATGACCCAAAATGTCATCTTTAAATTTAATGATTAATTATGTGATCTAAGCACTATTTACCATTACTCGACTTGAGCGTGCAGTCCGTAAAAATATTTCGGAAAGTTTTCAGGTGAAAAATGAATTAAAATGTGAATTAGAGCTTTAAAACTCAACTGAGTTGACTTTGGTCAATATTTTGAGCAAACGGACTCGGATAAGTATTTTGACAGTTCCGGTAGGTCCGTATCGTTATTTGGGACTTAGGCGTATGCCCGGAATCAAATTCCGAGGTCCCTAGCCCGAGATATGAAATTTTGATGAAAAATTTAAAGTTTAAGTTCAAATAGTGACCGGATATCAAATTATGTGCAAACGACCCCGGAATAGAATTTTGATGATTCCAACAGCTCCGTATGGTGATTTTTGACTTAGAAGCCTGATCGGAATTTTAGTTGGAAGTCCGTAGTAGAATTATGCTTGAAATGCCGAAAGTTGAATTTTTGGGAAGTTTGACCGAGGGGTTGACTTTTTGATATCGGGGTCGAAATCTGATTCTGAAAATTTTTATAACTCAGTTATGTCATTTATGACTTGTGTGCAAAATTTGAGGTCAATCGGAATTGATTTGATATGTTTCGGCGCAAAATATAGAAGTTGGAAGAATTAAAAACTCATAATTCGATTCGATGCGCGATTCGTAATTTCGGCGTTGTTTGGCATGGTTTGAAGCCTCAACTAAGTGCATATTGTATTTTGGGATATGTTGGTATATTTGGTTAAGGTCCCGAGGGCCTCGGGTGAATTTCGGAAGGTTAACGGAATGGATATCGGACAAAAAGGAACTGCTGGAATATTTCTGCTGCAGAAGCTATTTTTGGACAGCAACCAGTGCAATCGCAGAGCTGATTTTGGAAGCTTATATCTCGAAATCTATAAGGAATCTGAACATTATCAAAACATGAAAGTTGTAGCCCTTTGATTCTAGTTTCCAGAATGATAAACCATTTACCATTCAGATATTTATACAAAATGTTATGATCGATTGACTAAAACTGGTACTGCAGATTTTTGCTACAGCAGTGTGCATCGCCAGAAATTTTTGCTGCACAGGGCTGATTTTGGGAGCTTATATCTCGCAATCTATAAGGAGTTGGGCGATGAGAAAAACATGAAAGTTGTAGTACTTTGTATCTAGTTTACAGAACTTTAAACCGTTTGGCTGTTGGAATTGAGTACAGGAAGTTATGATTGATACACTACAAGCTGTCGAGGAAGAGTTTGATGTTTTCAACATAAGCATGTAATGATCCAAAAGTTCATTTTTAGTTCTAGAGATCGAAATTCAATTTTGAGACTTTTGACATTTTGATAATGAATTATAGGAGTGATCTGAAAAGTTTGGTCTAATTTCATCAAGTCGCGATAGAGTTTTAAGCGCGAAATATGAGTTAATTGTTTAACGAGCGAAATTGGTATCACATTGAGCAAATGAGCTCCGAATTGAGTTCGATTGAACGAATGGGTTCGTAGTTTTATTTGTGACTCATAGGAATAAGAATCGTCGAATTCCGAGTTCGTATGATGGAGTTAGAGCCTTTTTAGTGAAATAAAACTACTGGTGTAAATAGTCCTGTGTGCACCTTTAGCGACCAGATGTGGCACTTTTAGCGATGGGAATGGACTTTTAGAGACTGGAATAGTGTTTTTGGGGCAGAAACTTAAGGACCAAAAATAGTCATTTCCTTCATTTCGTTTTAGAGTTTTGGAGCACGGTTCTTGGGCGATTTTGAGGATTTCTTCAAGACTTCAACTTGGGTAAGTGTCCTATATCCAAATGTGATTATATTTCATAAATCCATGGTCATATTCATCATTTATTTCAGATATTTATTATTATTTCGCATTGATAGACTTACTTAGTCTTAGAGACTAGGTGCCATCACGACATCCTACGGAGGGAATTTGGGGTCGTGACATGTTTCCTCTGAAAATCACCCAAAATCGCCTCAAATGAGTTTAAGTTCTGAACTCCGGAACCTATCAAATCACGTCCGATTGACCTCCAATTTTGCACACAAGTCATAAATGACATAACAGAGGTATTTCAATTTTCAGAATAGGATTCCGACCCCGATATCAAAAAGTCAACCCCTCGGTCAAACTTCTCAAAAATTAAACTTTCGGCACTTCAAGCCTAATTCATCTACGGACTTTCAAATAATATTTCGGACACGCTCCTAAGCCCAAAATTACCATACGGAGTTATTGGAATCATCAAAATTCAAATCCGAGGTCGTTTACACATAGGTCTATATCCGATCCACTTTTCTAACTTAAATTTTCAATTATGAGACTAAGTGTCTCATTTCACTCCGAGTTCCTTCCGGACCCGAACCAACTAACCCGATAAGTCATAAATCAATTTCAAGACATAAATTGAACAGTAAATGGGGGAACGAGGTTATAATATTCAAAACGACCGAGCGGGACGATACAATCATAATGAAGAAATCAACACGAGGAGATACACAAAAGATTTTCTTTTGCTTAATTTATGTTTATGTAGAGAAAGTATGTGTTTTCTTTATTAAGTGGTATAAAAAAAAAAGCATCTTTTTTTTTTCAAAGTATCTTGACTGCAAATCATTTGAAAAAAAAAAGGAACAAAAAAAGAACAACGCTGCATACAAGATAAAATAAATGAGGAAAAGGAAAATTGTATCTCGAAATTGAATGGATTGGATACCTTTTTAGTAGTCTTAGGGTACGCGCTTTGTGCGTGAACCCTAATTTAATGAATATATAATTTTTAAAATTATTTAACTATAATATTAAATAATGTATTTATGTTTTAATAAAAAATAAAGAACGGAAGAAAGTAGCCTATGATTACTTCAGGTGTAAATTAAAAGTTAGTAGTTTTTTGTTTGGGTGTAATTTCCACCATTATTCTATACAGATTTTTCTTTTATGCTTTATTTTTTTATTTCATATTAAAGAAGATGTAATAAATTACATGTAATTAAAATTTATTATTTTTGTGTTAAAATTAAGTGAAGATTCATAGACGTGCAATACAATCCGATTAACTAAATAAAGCTACAATTTGTATTGGTTAAAATTATAATGTGAACTTTGAATAAATTATTAAGATTTTGAAGTAAATCATGTATTTGTCACTCCTATTCCGAATCATGCAAAAACAAGTAAGAATCCCTATTGTCGTTGGGAATGCCAATTTATGGAAAGGAAAAGAAACCTTCCGATAAGCGGTCCTCATCGAAAACAAAAATATATTAATTACCCATATTATATTAATTTTAAATTTTTAAATATTAACTTTTAGATTGTATTGACCGTTAGACAGTTTCATTTCTTAGTTCATAGATTTAGACGCTCATGACTTAGTGACACCCCGATATTTGGGGCTCATTTCCGTATTTTTTATAATTATATTTAGAGTTGATTTAGTTTATGAAAAATTCAAATATTGAAATGTTTTATTAAATTCTTATAATCGGTTTAGTAGAAATATTTTGGAAAGTAGGCTTGCCTTGTAACACGATAGGCGCCATCACGACCATGGTTAGATTTTGGGTCGTGACACTCGGTTATTTTGACCCCAAGATGCCCCCAACTCATATAAAAGTCAACCTAAACCTATTTTGTAAGGGGGGACGTGACTTGGAGAGAGAAATAAAAGTACAAAACACTCGGGATCACGGATTTGAGCAATTGTTATATTCTTCCTCTAGTATTCATTGATTTTATGTTTGAAAACATTAATTTTGATGATGGTATGAACATGAGTGGCTAAGAATCTTATTACTCTAGGGTTATGGGTGATACATGAATGTTGATGTTTGAAGTTTAATTTGACGAATTTGATTTTATCATATTGGGTTGTTTATTTAATTTTATTTTTAATTATTTTGCTGAGTAGCTAACAGTGAAATACTATCTACGAATCTAGAGTTGAACTCGAAAGTGGGAATTCTAGATTGCATATAAAATTAAATAGAGCAGGTTCTTGAACCCGGTATCGGAGAAAGGATTCGCGATTAGGATAGAAATATACCTAATTGTCTTGTTTGGTGGAAATACAGGAAGTGTAAATGCATTCTTGTTAATCTTAATTCCATAGACATATAGGTATTAAGTTAGCTTAAATAGGCAAATAAGAACTCGACAGTTTCTTATGAGTAATATCAACCTTGTCAACCAACAATCCAGATAAATCAATTAGTCATTTTAAGACAAGAACACAATATGATTGTTAGCTAACCTGTGACCCTGGAATATCATCTTCTATTGATTGTTATCTGAAATTGCTTAAGTGTTGTGGTTGATTTCTAGTTATTTCATTGCTGGATAGTTTTAGGTAGTAAATTAGTCAATTTTATATTTTGTGAGAAATCTCTTAAATCGATAAGTTATTTGAGTTTGAATCAGTCAAAAGTTAATCATAAGTCTTTGTAGGAACGATACTCTACCCACTACTCTATTACTTGACGATCACGTATACTTGCGTGAGTGTGTTTGGTCGCAATAATTACTCCGCAGGAGATAACCCACATGCTTAGCCTCAAATTGGCATCTTGCTATACCCTTTCGCAGACACAATTACTATGGAATAACTTAATATTTCTGAGTTTGAACTCATCAACACGACATAAAAATCTACTTCACTCTACAATTAAATAGCATGATAGATCCCTCAACGCACTCACAACTCAAGACCGTACGTCACATCAAAACAGGAATCAAGTACCCAATAGCAAACTCTCGAGTCACAAGTAAACTTTATTTGTCTCATTCAACCCATCTGAACACATCCCGCATTCACATCATACTCATCATATAATCATGCAACCGCTCATTGAGCCAAGAATTCCACTCATAGGGATACTACCGAACGCATAAGTCCAAACGCACAAGTTCTCACAACCGAAACTACCGAGCTTAAGTTGCGGTCTAACCCCAGCCTCAAGTCCTCCAGACTGGCCCATCACCAAAACATATAATACTCATCTCAAACCTCGTTCATGGAATCACAAGCCAGCGATGCACAAACGATACTGAGTGCTCACATACGCACACGAATGTGTGGAAGGGATTCAAAGAGTTATGTTTCAACCTGAATCAATGTCATATGATAGAATACAAGAAAGTGAAATTTTTTAAGGGTTTGACAGCCTCTCAAAAATAAATACGGACGTCTCTGTACCGATCCGCAAGACTCTACTAAACCTGCTCATGACTCGTGAGACCTATGTAACCTAGGCTCTGATACCAACTTGTCAAGACCCAAAACCAATCGTCCTGATGGTGCATATCGTGGAACTAGGCAAGCCAACTATTCAACCATTTCAACCAAATAAAAGCTTTGAAAATTAATCGGAAGCAGTTAATATTTAAGAAAACCCTTTTAAACCCCGAATTAAAACCACAACGCAATATAAATCTCTCCCAAAACTGGGGTGTCACCGAGTACAAAAGCATCTATACCAGGATACAGCCTACTACAATGTCTGAGGAATAAAAACTGAAATACAAATAAGATAATAAAGGATAGTCAAGGCATGTGAACGTCATGCAACTACCTCGATAGTCTCCGAGATCTCGACTCTTCACTCAGCAGTCGCCGTAACTAGAAGCACCTGAATCTGCACACAAGGTGCAAGGTGCAGCGTGAGTACAACCAACTCAGTAAGTAACACTTCTAAACTTGGTTTTGAGGGTTCGAAACCCCCAATTATGTGTTATGTGATTGGTATTGAGGTGACACACATGCCAAGTGACGGGCGTGCACCATGAGAATTGTGACCTGGTCGATTCCATGGCACTGTCTAGTGGTTCTATCTTGTTGATATCTGTGTTTTCATCATGTGATAAAGTAATTGAGCTGTCACTCATGCTAGATATCATGTTTAGGCTTTATGTTGGTACTATTGGGACCCATAGTGGTCGTTTCTTGCTGTTGTCTTATTGATTTCATTTATATTTCGTACCGATCCAGGCAGTCGTTTTGAGAATTTAAGTCCTGATCGGCGACATAAGACCTTGAGCAGCTTTGTATTATGTGTATGGACTTGCGTGCGTGATTGAATTCAGTTACCGGATAATTCGGAGTGATTTGGGACACTTAGTCCCTAAAACAGAAGCTTAAGTCTTAGGATTTTGACAATAGTTGGAACTGTGTGAAGACGACTCCGGAATAGAGTTTTGTCGGTTACGTTAGCTCCGTTGGGTGATTTTGGACTTAGGGGAGTGTCCGAATTATGTTTTGGAGGTCTGTAGCTCATTTAGGCTTGAAATGGCAAAAGTCAAATTTTTGGAGATTTTTGACCGGAAGTGGACTTTTTGATATCGGGGTCGGATTCCGATTTTGGAAGTTAGATTAGTTCCGTAATGTCAAATATGACTTGCCTGCAAAATTTGACGTCATTCCGGGTTAATTTGATAGGTTTCGGCATGAGTTTTAGAAGTTGGAAGATTTGAAAGTTCTTAAGTTCGATTCTTGGTTCGATTCATAGTTTTGCCATTGTTTGATGTGATTTGAGACCTCGAGTGAGTCCGTATTAGGTTATGGAACTTGGTTGTATGCTTGGACGGGAGCCCGAGGTGTGTTTCGGACGAGTTTTGGATGGTTTTTTGTGGTTGTGAAGAGGTATGCGTTCTAGTGTAATCGCACATGCGGACCTTGGGCGCAGGTGCGAAGATTTAGACAATCGAATTTGGGAAAATGGGGGAAAAGTTCTTCAATCGAATTTCTGAGTTTTGATTGGGATTTAGACATCGAATTCGGATAATTTTGGTACGAGTGAACTCGTGAGTGAATGGGTGTTCGTATTTTGTGACTTTTACCCGATTCTGAGATATGGGCCCGGGTCGACTTTTTAGGGCAAATTTCGGAAATTTTGTTAAAGTATTGATTTAATTAATTAGATGAGCCTATTGTAGTTGTATTTATTATATGCAATTATTTTTGGCTAGATTTGGGCCATTCAGAGTCGGATAATTGAGAAAAAGGCATTCTTACGGACTGATTGAGATTGGTTTGAGGTAAGTATCTTGCCTAACCTTGTGTGAGGGATTTCCCCTTAGGATTTGAGTCTTCTATGTTGATTTTAGTCCATGTACGCGAGGTGACGAGTGTGTACTCGGACTTATTTGTGGAAAGTTAGCCTTTTAGGGTTCTTAGGTCCTTATATTCACTAAGTATGAAGTTGTTCTTGATATGATTAAGTTCCTATTTACTAGTTTCACCTGTACATGCTTTAATTTGAATTAATTGCTTCAAGATTCACTCTTATTGCCTATTTGACTCTTCATTTGACTTAACTGAAGATTTTACCTTTTCTATTGTCATGCTATCTTTTCATAACTGCTTATCTTTATTTGGGATTATTATTATCTCATCCTATAATTGTTCAGTCTTAATTGAGGTTATGACTATCTTTTCGATGCTTATCCTTAATTGAATTGTTGAATATCCTTCGAAATTTCTCAACTTTAAAAGAAGTTAGATATCCTACATCTTAGTCGACTTGTTTTATTTGGAATTATTTGACTCGTGTTAGCCTCCCTGTTGTTGAAATGTATATTGTGGGGTCATTGCTACATATTAGTTTTCCCTTGTTGAGTTGTCCTCTTTGCGCCTCACATCCTTTACTATGGTTATTCCTTATGAATTGGTCCTACTATTTCTTTGTGATTTAAAGTTCTTGAGTTGACTTACTTCTCGTACTTTATATTAATGTCATTGTTGCTGTTGTACTTGTTGCTATTGTGATGCACGAGGTTTCTGCCATGCGGTTGTGGTTATTGTGATGCACAAAGTTTCTGCCGTGCGGTTGTTGTTATGGAGTTGCACAAGGTTTCTGCCGTGCGGTTGTTGTTATGGGGTTGCACGAGGTTTCTGACGTGCTATTGATACTATTGATATTTGCACATGCAGTGTAACAAGGTGGGATATATATATATTTGTGAGTTGCGCATGTGGCGAGATAAGGTGGAAACATTGTTATACACGTGTCGCGAAAGACAAGGCGGGCACTTAATTTATTATTACACACGTGGCGAGACAAGTTGGGCTGTGTCAGGGATTGATTTATGATAATTTGTGGCCTGGGGGCATTCTTGTTGTTGATATTTGTGTAGTGGTATACGTACCTGTGTGAGCTTTATCTTGTGAAAGCTGTGAGAAAATATTGTACGTGTTGTCCGTTCTTTTTCCTTATGCTTATTTGCTGATATGGACTATGGTAGGACACTTGCACAAGCATACACGTAGTTAAGTACTCTTATTGGATAAGAGGTGTTCTTGATATTGTTGAGCATTGATGCTCACCCTTGTTTACTTGCCTTCTATATGAGAATGGATCTATTGGAACGTGAGTCGTTAGTACGGTTATGAGGTATTATGAGGGCATAGGATGCCATGTGTTAGGGTTCAGGTATTGAGCCCCGTGAGATATGATTTGTCCGAGGTTCGGTACCTCGTGTAAGCACGTAATTTCTGACTCGCACATTAGAATTATTTTTAATAGTCTTAGTATTTTTAGAATATTTATTTAAGTTTATTTCTATAGGATTTTACTTTATTATTAATTTTAATTCTAGTTTTAAAGCACAAAAATTGAAAAATACAAAAAAAAATAGTTTCATATAGTTTGCCTTAATTAATTGGAATTAATTTTATATTTAATAGTATATATTAAAATTATTAAGTTTCTTAATTGATGGACTTTAAGAGTTGAAATCCCAAATTTTGAGCACAAACTTGGCCACTAAAGGCCCAAATTGAGCCCAACTCGCTCAAGCCCATACCCACTCCCCATTTGACCTAACCTAATTCCTACTCCCTCCAAAAGGAGCTCAATCT
The DNA here is from genome assembly GCF_000715075.1 of Nicotiana tabacum. Taxonomy (NCBI): domain Eukaryota; kingdom Viridiplantae; phylum Streptophyta; class Magnoliopsida; order Solanales; family Solanaceae; genus Nicotiana; species Nicotiana tabacum. The sequence continues at coordinate 102,809,975 of NC_134081.1, forward strand.
CATTGAAGGGACCTCACGGCCGCACCTCCAAAAGAGAAGGAGAGGATCTCCATCGGGACCTTGGTTTTGATAAGAAAGAAGCAGCTTCTCCCTTCCTTCTCCACTCCCAGCATCAAGCACATTCCTTAGCACAATCAACCAGCCAACAACCACCCCAAAACAACCTCCAAAACTCAGCAAAATTTCCATCCAAAAACTCCAAGAAGCAAAATACTTCAGCTCCAAAAAGTCATGAAAACGTAGTTGTAGCACCGTCCCTTTTAGCACCCTTAAACAGCCCATGTTTTCACACCAATATTCCAGCCAAACAACCTCCAAAATACCATTTTTTCAGTCCAAAACCCAGCTCAAAAATAGCCGAAAACAACCTCAAAATCAGCCGGAGTTCAGCTTCGTCGTTTTGGTTTAGTTCGAGTTTTCCGGCAAAATTCCGCCCACCGTCGAGGTCCGTTCGTGGTTCAGTTCGTGTTTTGCTATTGCTAGATGAGCTTAGGCGAAGGTTCTGTACTAACTCAATATTCAGAAAGGAATTTTTTCTACTAGAAGGTTCACTCTTCCCTTTCACCCATGTTATACTATCTATCTTCCTATTATTTGTTTTGATTGGTACTCTATTACTTGGATTTGTTTTGCTTTTATATTTAATCAGCATATAGTTTTCAATTAACATTATTGAGTTGGTTTAATGAAAGTTGAGACGGAACCTTTATAGGTTCAAATTGGATTGAAACAGTGTTTGTAATCAAGGGAGTTAGCTTTATAAATGTGAAGTAGACTTGGATAAATATGTCTAATGGTTGGGTAAATATGATCTGACTTAGTATTATTTAGTCTAGAATTAAAAGAATTAAGAATTAGCTTTGTTGCTTATTTTATTCTATTGGGTCGTGGGGTCGGACACCAAGAATGAAAATTGAAGTTATCATGTTAATTGTGTTACTTGATTTGCTTGGATCGCTAGTAGCATGCTAGGTCGTACGTTCATTATGCAAACTTTAGGAGTTTCTATTTTAGTATCGAGGCAAGAGGTTGTCCCCCTATGTTTATTATCATTCGGGGAATGCCTTGAAGAATTTGTACATATTTTATCCAGGGTATACCCCGTAGTACATGTAGTTGGAGGCCATGACAGATATCGTGGAGGAAGCATTAGTATAGGCTAGCATTAATTAAATAAATCATCACGGCTATGGGTACGGTTCCCGTGGCATAGTCGTGATACATAATCCCCAATTCGGGTGCGCATTTCATGTGACCCGACCATAACTTCAAATAATAATAAAAATAAATATGTTGTAGATCGTAGGTACGGTTCACGTGAGGCGATTCAAACTGTGTACAAAAACAAACAAGTGAGCGACATCGCGACTTGTTCAAACAAATCTCATAAATACTAAAAGCGGTTTTAAAAGGTAAAAATGCACAACAGGTCTCAAATATGTATTAAATCAGATAATTAGGCCAATTATTAATAGTTGAGCGACCGTGCTAAAACCACAAAATTCGGAAGTGCCTCACAGCTTCTCCCGGGTTAACAGAATTCCTTACCCGGTCTTCTGTGTTCGCAGACCATAAATAAGAGTCAAAATTTCTTCGATTTGGGATTTAAAATGAACCGGTGACTTGGGACACCATAAATTATTCCAAGTGGCGACTCTGATTAAATAAATAATCTCCTTCCGATTAATGTCACTTTAATTGAAAAAACTCTCATATCCCCTCTGGAAAAAAGAGGTGTGATAGCTCTGGCGACTCTGCTGGGGACAAGAACCTAGAACTTCTGGTTCAGGGATCAGAATTCGAGCTTAGAATAACTGTTATACTTGGCTTTTGTTTAATATCTGATTCGTTACGTTCTTCACCTCTTAAACAAACGTTCATCCTCGAACGTGCTAAGAATTATTCTGAGGTTATCAAATTGATGATTTTACTTTTACACATATACTCCAGGTTGATCCCACATTACCGCATTTGAGATTAGCCCAACAACACCATCTCAATTGAGATTATTTTTTTTATCCATATTTGTAAACTTTAAGACCAATTTCTTACACTTCAAACATTTCCAAAAAGCCTGATTTTCACAACAATGCACGGTATTAGTCTCAACTGGCTATAGCAACTCGTGCCTACGCACACATCAATTTTCTTGATAGTGTTAAGTACTTCCAAATTTTTCCGGAATGTTACATTCTCCCCCACTTAGGATCATTCGCCCTTGAATTTGAAGTAGAGTCCCCTCTCAAACACATAACATAACTTATCTCTTCTTTCGCACGTCTCAATCCCCCAAATTTTACAGAAATTTTGGTAGAGTCTCCCCTGTAAATGGGGCATATCCGCCTGCTAGAGTAACACCAAAACAACTCTTAAAAACACATCCACAACCCAACAAAGCACCCTAATGTATATATCAATAACACTAATCTCATCATTACAAGCACCGCATTATCATAATGATATCAGGACATGAAACGCATCATATGTATGCCCATCACCACATCTCTAGTCTTAATAATTGTTCATAATCGATTACAATATCGCCAATTAACCTCATATTAACCAAAATCTCGTTTCGAATTTTCACAACACTGACAGCAAAATGTGAGGCATGAAGACCTCATAACTATTTACTCGACTTAACGAGTCATATTTAACGCCACCTAGGCACTCACCTCGTAGGTTAAAACTCAATAAATACAGCACAATTATGGCACAAAAACACATAAAAGAATTATCACATAAGCCCATCAGGCATAACTCCCTATTAGTACTATAGTACAAATTAAACTTCACAAAAGGAGAATTTAAACTCATAAATATTTCACCACAAGGACCTCGTCCTTATATAACCTCCACCGCGGCTTGTAGCCCGGCTTAAATATTTCACATCATATAAAAATGCGAGGATCTCATCCTCAACTCCAAATTACAAGTATTTTGCACATTGTGCCAATTGACATTTTCAATTTCCTTTCTTTCTTCTTTTCAATAAATTTCGTAAACACATAATGAACCCTCATACTGGTAGGGCACAAAATTCATAAAAAAAAATTGGAATCAATTATTCCAAAACACATAAAACCCACTGTAGTGAAAAATAAAAATTACTTTTGGACATATAGCCCTCAATGGTGCACAGAAATAAAAATGGCAGACACGGGCTCACATCTTCAAATCTCCCAACAGGGATAAACATATAAGTGGGTCACTCAATTACGAAGCTCACCCATAAGCAGAGCATAATAGGAGGACCCACCTCAATATTCAGAACCGAATCAAATTAAGGAAAAATATCCTTTTATAACAGAATAAGGATCGTACCTGTAACGACACCATCTAGTGTATCGACCTCAGCCAAAATTATAGCGATTATATCAATGGGTCGGGCCTCCACCTCTTAGGTGCCCTCTATCAGCCTGTCCACCACCTCTAACTGACCATGCACGTGGAGTATTAACTGGAATAACCACTGTAAGAACCCTGTGCCGATGGTGCATTAAAATAACTTACTGTAGCACCCCAAATATTTTGAAATTGTTGTTGTGACCCGCTGGTACTGAAATATAGAATTATTAAGGACGCGAGAATACTGCAAGCCCCAGCATCATCAAATAAAAATCTCACCCCTTAATCATATACAAGTTTCGGAGAACCTTTCATTACCACGTAAATACATCTCAGTTCAAAACTGATATAACACATGACCCCGCAATCTGATCGTTGATAGTGGACTCCCCTTACTTGGTGCGAAGCCATAGGACATATGCCGATGATCCACAATACTAACCTTCGCCGGTCATAAGACACTTCAAGCCATTTATTTAGCGCATGTCACCCTCGTGACAGTTAAACTTGCTTTCTCCAGTGCCTTGGATACCAGTATGTACCCTTCGCTAAATAGAAATCCCATACGAATTACATAATCTCTAATACCACCAACTATTTCTGATCTACATCCACCTCGTGACCCTACCACAATTGTGATGATTAGGTAATTAATTAAACCTTCTTAATATCATACTTATCAACTAGATGTCAGAACCTATTGCACCCCAATATGCACAACTGAATGATCTCTCAATACTTCCGCATCCTCGATCTGGACGACATGTCGTAATAATGGTTGAGCAACCCTGTCTCCCTTATAACCCCTCTGTATATCCTGAATCGTTGGCGCATAGTTGATACCGAGTGTGCAATTTCATACACGAGTGGATGCAAAAGAATATAAGATATATGCTTCAAGCTGAATAAATGTCGCACGATAAGGAATGAAAGAAGTGAAATTTTTTCCTACTAGCTCTGTAGCCTCTTGAAGATAAGTACAGACGTCTCCGTACCGATCCGCAAGACTCTACTAAACTCGTTCGTGACTCGTAGAACCTATGAACCTAGAACTCTGATACCAACTTGTCACGACCCAAAATTTCCACCACAAGCGTCATGATGGCACTTAGTCTCTAAGATTAAGTAAGCCGATTATAATCATAATTCAAGCCATTTTTTTTTATAAAGATATAATTTAATACACGTGTCGAAACCAAAAGTGGAAATAATTTTAAATATCTCCTAAGATTGGTAGTACTGAGTCACAAACTCTAACTGAATACATGAAATGATCTCAAGGATCGAATACTCAATACTGTTTGATTAATAAATAATAGTATAATAAAATGGAAAGACTCCGAGGAACTGCGACGACCAAGCAGCTCTACCTTGAATCCTTGCGATCCCACTCTAACTCTGTCCGAGTCCGATATCTCCAATACCTGGCTCTGCACAAAAATGTGCAGAAGTGTAGTATGAGTACACCACGGTCGGTACCCAGTAAGTATCAAGACTAGCCTCAGTAGAGTAGTGACAAGATATAGTCAAGACACTCACTAGTCTAATAACTTGTGCAATATGATATACAAAATAATAGAAAATAAATAGCAGTGATAGCAACACAAATCAACTAGTGATTTAAACAGCAAGGCAACAGGAATACCTTAAATATTACTCAAACGAATAATAAACACAAGTACAACCAATTAATCAAGTCTTTTCAATATACATCTTTTATCTATAAGTTTTTCAATAAAAGTCTCTAGAATATAATCCTTTTCAATAAATATATTTCGAATATAATTCTTTCAAGTAAATATCTTTCAAATATAATTCTCTCAAGTAAATATCTTTCAAATATACTTCTTTCAAGTAATTATCTTTCTAATATAATTCTTTCAAATAAATATCTTTCTAATATAATTCTTTCAAGTAAATATCTTTCTAATATAATTCTTTCAAGTAAATATCTTTCAAATATACTTATTTCAAGTAAATATCTTTCTAATATAATTCTTTCAAATAAATATCCTTCTAATATAATTCTTTCAAGTAAATATCCTTCAAATATAATTCTTTCAAGTAAATATCCTTCAAATATAATTCTTTCAAATAAAAGTCACCTTGTGACACCTCATTTAACTTTCCTGGTGTGAGAAATATATTCAACGTATCACATCAAATGGCACGGCAATACCTTCGTGCACTTGTCTCATTATCGCCCAATACATATATGTAGATCAAATCAATTGGCACGATAACACCCTTCGTGCATTTATATCTACCTACTAGGTAGGAGAAATGTCAATAACAATAAAAGAAATAAAGTGGAGGCACACAGGAAGCAACAACGACTACAAGTTACATTGAAAACATAGGTGCACAATAACATCTCAAGATAAAGGCATGGATGTATACACAATAAAACGATATCACAATATAATGTATGTCTCTCGTCCTCTCTTGTACGGAAACACCCTTCGTGCCATGAATATATGATAATATAAAAATAATTGCACGGCATCACCCTTCGTGCTTTACACTCTCAATGGCACGGCATCACCCTTCGTGTTTTACACTCTCAAATGGCACGGCATCACCCTTCGTGCTTTACACTTTCAAATGGCATGGCATCACTCTTCGTGCTTTAGACTCTCCCTCACATGATAATATAGTTCAAATGGCACGGCATCACCCTTCGTGCTTTTACTCTCAAATGGCACGGCATCACCCTCCGTGCTTTAGACTCTCCCTCACATGATAATATAGTTCAAATGGCACGGCATCACCCTTCGTGCTTTTACTCTGGCACGGCATCACCCTTCGTGCTTTACACTCTTCCTTACCAAGCACATGTATATCATTAACAAGCAAGGTAGGAAGCATAAATAACATCAAGGAGAGTGTTTAAACCACAACACAATACAACAATTCATATCACAATTTGCCACTGACCAAAACCAAATTTCAAATATGTAGAAGAATCAATAAATTCTTCAACAAATAGCCCAAGGCTCCACACAACGTATATAAAACCTCAAAACATTCAACATAGGTGAAAAATACTCAGTATAGGGAAACACAACACGTTCATCAATCCAAATTTTTGATAATTATATTAACTCCTCAATTTAAACTTATTTCATAAATATTTGTAGATAAGGATTCCATCATGAGTTTAATTCCAAGAAAAATATCAAATCAGCAAACACACGTAATTCACATAACATCCAAATGACAATAACACCAAGTTATTATATAAAATACAAACTTGACAAATAATGAATGAGGCGTGATAATTCAAGGATTTATTAATGCCAACAATTATCCAATTTAATACATAAAAATGCCTAAAACTTTAAACCAATAAAATTTGCACATATAAGCATGAGTACGTACTCGTCACCTCACGTACACGGCTTTCAAATCACACAATTTCCACATAAGACTCAATGACTAAGGGGTAATTCCCCCACTCGAGGTTAGGCAAGATACTTACCTTATTGAAGTTATGCCAATATTCCAAAATCGCCTTCTTGCTTGAATTGACCTCCGGACAGCTCAAATCTATCCAAATTAATTGTACAACTTCATTAAATTCATCGAAAATAATTCCGAATAATAAAACACCAACTTAAAATTTTATTCTAAAAAGTCAGCGTAGGGCCTGCCCCTCAGAACCCGATAAATTTTTTAACAAATCCGAACACCCATTCTGATACGAGTTCAACCATACCAAAATTACCAAATTCCGATAACGGATCGCCCTTCAAATCTTAAATTAAACTCTAGAAGATTTCTACCATTTTCAACACAATTCACTAATTTAGTGATAAAAACAACAAAAGATTCATGTAATTTAACCAAAATCAAGTTAGGAATTCATACCCCCCCAATGTTTTCCTTGAAAAACTCTCGAATAATCGCCTCACCCGAGCTTTCTTGGTCCAACAATGGAAGAATGAGACGAATTTGGACTTTATTCTGCTGCCTAGGGATTTGTTCTTCACGTTTGCGACCCTCCCCTCGCGTTCGCGATGAACAAATTCTCCAACAACCATTTTCAAACTCTTCTCAAACAGCCTCTAGTATAATGGTCATAACTCTTTGTACAAAACTCTAAATGACAAATGGTTTCACTTTCTGAAAACTAGACTCAAAGGACTATAACTTTTATTTGTTTCTCATCTCCCTATTCCTTATAGATTGCGTGATATAAGCTTTCAAAGTCAGCCTTGTGCAACAGAGATTTCCAAACTCTTCCTAGACAATATATAGTGTATCCACCATAACCTTTGGTAAACAACTCCAAATGACAAATGATTTACCTTTCTGAAAACTAGACACAAAGGGCTACAACTTTCAATTTTGGATCATCTCCAAATTCCTTATAGATTGGGAGATATGAGCCTCCAACATCAGACCATTGCAACAGAGATTTCCTTCTTCGCGAACGCGAAGAACAAAATCCTAGAAGCCAAATCCTTCTTCGCGAACGCGAGAGGCTCCTCGCGAACGCGAAGAACAACATCAGATATCAGCAAATCAGCATCCAAAGTAGCCCAAAATGATCCGAAACACACCCGAGGTCCTCGGGACCTCAACCAAACATACTAAAGCGTCCCATAACATCATACGAACTTAGTCGAACCTTCAAATCACCTTCAACAACACCAAAAACAATAATTACACACGAATTCAAGCCTAATGAACTTAGAAATTTCCAAATTTCACAAATAATGCTGAAACCTCCCAAACCACATCCGAATGACCTCAAATTTTGCACACAAGTCAGAAATGGCACAATGAAGCTATTCAATTTCCAGAATCGGATTCTGGCCCCCATATCAAAAAGTCAACCCCCCCGGTCAAACTTTTCAAAAATTCATCTTTCGCCATTTTAGGCCTAATTCCACTACAGACCTCCAAATAATTTTTTGAACACGCTCCTAAGTCTACAATCACCATACAAAGCTATTGACATCATCAAAATTCCATTCCGGGGCCGTTTCCTCAAAAGTCAACTCTCCGGTCAACTCTTTACATTTAAACTTCTAAATAAGGATTGTTCTTTTAATTTAATTCTGAATCTTCAGTAATTCAAACTTGAGCACACCCACGGGTCATAATACATATTGTGAAGCTGCTTGAGGCCTTAAGTCACTAAACGAGGCATTAATTCTTAAAACGACAAGTCGGGTCGTTACAGTTTGCCTACCAGCATCACAAATTTTCTGTCTTGAGCCAGTTAGCCTACCAGCTTCTGGTGAAGGATTTAGTCACATATGTTTAGGTGGGAGAGTCGTTAGCTAGCCAGTGTTGTTCTACTACAAACCTCATGCTGGATATCCCTAGTAGGGTCGCTTTATTTGTATCATGTGCATTTGACTTAGCAACACTCGACATAGGGGTCGGGTTCTGTTTTAAGACAGGTACCTTGTTGAGACCAACATGTTCATTTTTCTGTGCTATATGTAACATTATTTGGTAGGCTTCACTCAAATGTTGACCGGCTGTAGGATAGATGTATTAGACCGAGGAGAGAAAAAAATAATTCCTTTACGTTTTCATAAAGTTCCCTTTTTAAAAAAAGGGTTTTGAAGGGTTCTAATGTGTAAAATCACAATTTTCAAAATATTTTTGTTTATTTTAACCGAACTACGCGGGTTTGATTCTCACCGGATGTGAGATACGTAGGCAAACCTCATCGGTTCCGGCCCCCAATTTTCAAAAATCCAAAAAAATATTTTTCTTTAATTCCTTCTTTAGAAGTCTTTCTTTGAGACGTCAAATCCAAAAATCCAAAAAATATTTTCTTCCTTTTTAAAAAAAAAAAGTCTTTCTCCCAAAATTCAAAAACAACAAAAAAAACAAAATCAAAAAAAAATATTTTCTGTCTTTTTAAATTTACAAAAAAATGAAAATCCAAAATATTTTCTTTCTTTTTTAAAAATTCTTTATTTCGAAGATTCAAAAAAAAAATTCTTTGTTTAAAAGTTTTCTTTCAAAAAAAAAAAAACAAAATCCAAAATATTTTCCTTGTTAGGGGCTTTTATGGGATTATTTGTATATGAGTAAAAAACTAAGAGTTAGTTTATTTACTTTATTTTCGATTTTCCGGAACAACGCAAGATTTGATTCATGTTCCCACATGATACGTAGGCAACCCATATCAGGTTCGATCGACCATTTTAAAAAAAGTGTTAAAATGATGATGATGATAATAATAAGGACCGACTGAGTTCATTCTAACGTGTCTCTTATTTTGAATTGTAAAGAAAGGTTGAGGTGGTCCGTTTGTGGTAAGCTGACAACACAAGATCCAAGAAAAAATGACAACTAACATTGATGTTGTTACGAGTGCTCAAGAGGCTCAGGGTTAGAGAGTTCAACAAGAGTCTGTTGTGGTTGAGGAAAATAGAGTACTGAAGCAGCAAATGACTGAAATGTGTCAAGCCTGGGCCAATGGCCAAGGACCGCCTTTTTCTATTCATGGTTTCCCAGAGTTCACATCCATCTCGACTACTACCATTCCAGTCTCATTGTCTGATCAATCATATCAACCTGGGCTCAGTCTTTATCCCAACTGTACGACTACAGCTGGAATTTCTGTTGCGCGCTCCCAAAGTGTGCCATTGACAACCAATTAGACAACAACTATTGTTATGCCTATCTTCACCATCCCACAATCGACGATAGTGCAGAGGAAAACTCGTGAGTCACAATTTGCTACCCAGCAAGAACAGTACCACTCTCCTGAGTACCACTCTTACCTAGGGCTGGCAAGTGGGCCGGTCCCGGGCCTAAACGGGCCAAGTGAGCCAGTCCAAACGGTCCCGGGCCGGTCCCAAATTAAACGGGCCAAACGGGCTTTTTGTAGGGACCGGTCCGGGACCGGGACCGGGACCATTTGGTCCCGGGCTAAACGGTCCCGGCCCGCGGGCTAAGTGGGCCCAACATATTTTTAAAAAAAAATTTAAATAGATATTAGAGACAAAAGGATATTAAAAAAATATCTAAGACAATACTTTGTAAATTTTATTATAGAATTGTGATCTAAATTTTAATATTCAATATTTAATATCGAATATATATAGTATATAAGATGTATATATAGTATATCGATATAAGATGTGTGTATATATATATATATATATATATATATATATATATATATATATATATATATATATAAATCGATATAAGTAATAAGCTATATTCGATAAGCTATATATACATCTTATATACTATATATAAGATGTATATATAGTATAGTATATATATTAAATGTATAATATATATAATAAACTATATTCGATAAGCTATATATATCGTTGAAGACTTGAAGACTGATTCACCAACTTTACAATTTTTTCATAATTTTTTCACAAATTGTAACAATAAAGTAAGCAATAGTAGCAATTATAGAAGAAAATTAGAGAGAGATTGTAATAGATTGATGATTTTGTAAGAAAAAATGAAAGAATGATGGGGTATTTATAGTTGAAAATAGGGAAAAAGTATAATTATAAAAAGTTGGGTATTAAAACAAAGTTAGGGGTTAAATGGCTATTTTATAAATAGCCAACGGCTATTTTTGACAGCCCAATGGCTATATTATTTTTTAAAAAAAAATTAAAATTTTTTTAAAAAAAAATAGCCGTTTGGCCCGTTAAGGGACCGGGCCGGTCCCGAGCTCTGGCGGGCTAAACGGTCCCGGGCTTGACGGGCCCAAATCATAGGACCGACCCACAAGACCGGCCCAGGCCCACTAAAACTGGGCCAAACGGTCCTAGCCCGTTTGGCCCGCGGTCCCGGGCAGGTCTCGGTCCTGGACCGGCCCACTTGCCACCCTTACTCGTACCTATTTGATCTTCCTGCAAAGATTGAAAAGCCTTCCCAAAAAATGGCACATGAAGAAATGACCCAAAGAATGAAAAGCTTAGAACAACAGTTGAAAAATGTGCAAGGGTTGACAGTTCAGAAGAGTATTGCCTTCAAGGATATATGTATGTTCCATGATGTCCACTTGCCACCTGGTTTCAAGACTCCCAAATTTGAAAAGTATGATGGACATGGAGACCCCATGGCCCACCTGAAAAGGTATTGCAATCAACTAAGAGGTGCAGGAGGAAAGGAAGAACTATCGATGGCTTATTTTGGGGAAAGTCTTACGGGAGTAGCCTCCGAATGGTTTATGGATCAAGACACATCTCGCTGGTATGTTTGGGATGACATGGCTTAGGCTTTTGTCAAACAGTTCCAATACAACATCGATATCTCCCCAAACCGCAATTCCCTCTCCAACCTGAAGAAGAAACCAACTGAAAGTTTCAGGGAATATGCTATTAAATGGAGAGAGCAAGCGGCTAGAGTTAAGCCACCAATGGATGACCACGAGCTAATCACTGTCTTCCTTCAGGCTCAAGAGCCAGATTATTTTCAAAATATGATGTCCGTAGTTGGCGAATCCTTCTTGGAAGCAATCAAAATTAGGGAAATGGTTGAGAATGGCCTGAAGACACGCAGAATTATAAGTCAAGCGGTTCTCAAAGCCGCAACTCAGGCTGTCCAGATTGAATATGTTAATTTTAGTGACACAAATGAGAACTATGAAGAAACCATGATGACATCAGGGTCGAGAAGAGGTCTTAGGAGAACATCTCGAAGGTTTGACCAGCCTCGTCTGGTTTCCGATGATTTCTCTGAGCACTACTATCCACCTCAGAACCCATAATACTTTGTTGCTCCATCCGAGTATGTTGTCCAGCCGCAAAGACACCCCAGAAGGTGAGCACCATCACCGCAAAATCTCCACCCACCTCCACAAAATTTTTAAGTGCCCTATAACCCACATCCAAGCCAGGAGTATAGAAGGGAACAAAGGTTGAAAGATAATTTTACACCAATAAGAGAGTCTTATGCAAGCTTGTTTGAGAAATTAAAGTATTATGACATGATTGCACCTATTCCTCCAAATCATGTGGACCCACGTGCAAGAAGCTTTGACCTTCTAAAATGTGTGAATACCATTCCAATGCCCAGGGGCACAATGTTCAAAGCTGTCGGGATTTGAAAAGAGAAATAGAAAGGTTGATCCAAGAAAACCTGATTGTGATCCAAGACAGTGACACTTAGAATATCGCGCAGAATTCTTTACCTGCATATGATGATGTACACTTTGTGGGGATGATGCGTGGTGACAGGGAGTATGAGAATCCTCTCGGGAACTTGCTGATTAAAGTTAGGATAGAAATCTTAGTCTGATAAATCTTTCTCCTAAGATAATAAATTAGAAAACCTAGTATGATGAATCTTTCTCTTAGGATAGACCTCTTAGTCTGATGAATCTTTCTCCTAAGATAAAAACCCTAGTCTGATAAATTTTCTCCTAGGATAATTAAAAAATAAAAATAAATAATAATAATAATAATAATAATAATAGTAATAATAATAATATTAATAATAATAACCCAAAAACAAAAAATCCTTCTTGGTTCGTTTTAGCATAGGGTACACAATTTCCTAGTTTCATTTTCCAACATAGGGTCTCCACTCCCTAGTTGATTTTATTTTAGACATAGGGTCTCTACTCCCAAGTCTTCTTTTCCAACATATGGTCTCCACTCCCTAGTTGATTTTTATTTTTAGACATAGGGTTTCCACTCCCTAGTCTTCTTTTCCAACATAGAGTCTCTACTCCGTAGTTGATTTTTATTTTTAGACATAGGGTCTCCACTCCCTAGTTGATTTTATTTTAGATATAGGGTCTCCACTCCCTAGTTGATTTTATTTTAGACATAGGGTCTCCACTCTCTAGTCTACTCTCCAACATAGGGTATCCACTCCCTAGTTGATTTGATCTTAAATGCATGGTACAACACTCCCTGATATCTTTGCTAATATAGAGTATACCATTCTCTGGCCACATTTTCCCAACATAAGGTACACAAATCCTTAGTTGAGACATCTTTTTGACAATAAAGTAACAATATAAAAAAACACAAAAAATCATCATGATCTTTTCAGGGTACACCATTCCCGACCTTTTATTACTTTCAATAAAGAAGTAGTTTAGAATTTTGTTACAATAATTCACAAAATTTTCCTAGTAAAAACTAGGGCAGAAAAATTTCGTTAGTTTGTTTGTTTTGGTGTCTGAGCAGGTTTTACCTCGAGGCACAAGGTTCGAGATGACCAAAAGAAAAAGTCTCGACCCAAAAAAAAGAAAAAAAAAGAAGTGAATTCAAAATGCAGAAGCAGATGAAAAGTTGTGGGCTGCTCAAGACATGACTAAAGTCACAAGCTTTGCATGTCCCGTCTTGATCCGAAAAGCTGAAGAAGAATGAACTAGCACCGATAGCTAGCAAACATCAAGGTTCAGATCAGAATCTGCTTGAACAATCAGTCAAGACTCAAGATCAAGTTTCAAAAGACTTATAGATAGGAATCTTGTAACTCATAGCTGGTAGGCTTAGTTAATCTTTTTCATTTTTGATTTTGATGTAATAACAGGACCGCGGACCGGAACCTCGACGGAACAGTACCTCACTCGACTCTCTCATCCTCTCCACACACTTCATCACTTCATTCATTTCTGAACTACACGTGGCCTGATTCCTTTATAGCCGAGGATATATAGGCAGCTCAGATACCAGGGCTCGGTTACAATCTTCTATCCATCTTTCTTTTCTTTTGAATAAGTGTCAGGTCAGAAATCAATTACGCCGCTTACTTGTTTCTTTGCTCAAAAATACTTCGTATTTCCAAGCAAATGAGGGCAGCTGTAAGCACGTAATTTCTGGCCCATACATTAGAATTATCTTTAATAGTCTTAGTATTTTTAGAATATTTATTTAAGTTTATTTCTATAGGATTTCACTTTATTATTAATTTTAATTCTAGTTTTAAAGCATAAAAATTGGAAAATACAAAAAAAAAATAGTTTCATATAGTTTGCCTTAATTAATTGGAATTAATTTTATATTTAATAGTATATATTAAAATTGGTAAGTTTCTTAATTGATGGACTTTAAGAGTTGAAATCCCAAATTTTGAGCACAAACTTGGCCACTAAAGACCCAAATCTGAGCCCAACTCGCTCAATCCCATACCCACTCCCCATTTGACCTAACCTAATTCCTACTCCCTATAAAAGGAGCTCACTCTCATTGAAGGGACCTCACGGCCACACCTCCAATGGAGAAGGAGGGGATCTCCATCGTGACCTTGGTTTTGATAAGAAAGAAGAAGATGCTCCCTTCCTTCTCCACTCCCAGCATCAAGCACATTCCTTAGCACAATCAACCAGCCAACAACCACCCCAAAACAACCTCCAAAACTCAGCAAAATTTCCATCCAAAAACTCCAAGAAACGCAGTACTTCAGCTCCAAAAAGTCATGAAAACGCAGTTTTAGCACCATCCCTTTTAGCACCCTTAAACAGCCCATGTTTTCACGACAATATTCCGGCTAAACAACCTCCAAAATACCATTTTTTCAGTCCAAAACCCAGCTAAAAAATAGTCAAAAACAACCTCAAAATCAACCGGAGTTCAGCTTCATTGTTTTGGCTTAGTTCGAGTTTTCCGGCGAACTTTCGGCCGTCGTTGAGGTCTGTTCGTGGTTCAGTTCGTGTTTCGTTGTTGCTAGATGAGCTTAGGCGAAGGTTCTATACTAACTCAATATTCAGAAAGGAATTTTTGCTACTTGAAGGTTCACTTTTCCCTTTCACCCATGTTATACTATCTATCTTCCTATTATTTGTTTTGATTGGTACTCTATTACTCAGATTTGTTTTGCTTTTATATTTAATTAGCATATAGTTTTCAATCAACGTTATTGAGTTGGTTTAATGAAAGTTGAGACGGAATCTTTATAGGTTCAAATTGGATTGAAACAGTGTTTGTAATCAAGGGAGTTAGCTTTATAAATGTGAAGTTGACTTGGATAAATATGTCTAATGATTGGGTAAATGTGATCTGACTTAGTATTATTTAGTCTAGAATTAAAAGAATCAAGAATTAGCTTTGTTGCTTTTTTTAGTCTATTGAGTCGTGGGGTTGGACACCAAGAATGAAAATTGAAGTTATCATGTTAATTGTGTTACTTGATTTTCTTGGATCGCTAGTAGCATGCTAGGCTGTACGTTCATTATGCAAATTTAGAAGTTTCTATTTTAGTATCGAGGCAAGTGGTTGTCCCCCTAAGTTTATTATCATCCGGGGAATGCCTTGAAGAATTTGTACATATTTTATCCAGGGTATACCCCGTAGTACATGTAGTTGGAGGCCATGCCGGATATCGTGGAGGAAGCATTAGTATAGGCTAGCATTAATTAAATAAATTATCACGGCTATGGGTACAGTTCCCGTGGCATAGTTATGATATATAATGCCCAATTCGGGTACGCATTTCATGTGACCCGACCATAACTTCAAATAATAATAA
This sequence comes from Nicotiana tabacum, assembly GCF_000715075.1. Taxonomy (NCBI): domain Eukaryota; kingdom Viridiplantae; phylum Streptophyta; class Magnoliopsida; order Solanales; family Solanaceae; genus Nicotiana; species Nicotiana tabacum. The sequence continues at coordinate 102,825,755 of NC_134081.1, forward strand.
AAATAAATATGTTGTAGATCGTGAGTACAGTTCACGTGAGGCGATTCGAAATGTGTACAAAAACAAACAAGTGAGCGACATCGCGACTTGTTCAAACAAATCCCATAAATACTAAAAGCGGTTTTAAAAGGTAAAAATGCACAATATGTCTCAAATATGTATTAAATCAGATAATTAGGCCAATTATTAATAGTTGAGCGACCGTGCTAAAACCAAGGAATTCGGGAGTGCCTCACACCTTTTCCTGGGTTAACAGAATTTCTTACCCGATCTTCTGTGTTCGCAGACCATAAATAAGAGTCAAAATTTCCTCGATTTGGGATTTAAAATGAACCGGTGACTTGGGATACCATAAATTATTCCAAGTGGCGACTCTGATTAAATAAATAATCCCCTTTCGATTAATGTCACTTTAATTGAAAAAACTCCCATATCCCCTCAGGAAAAATGAGGTGTGACACCTCGTGGAGTTGTTGACTAAAACCTGATGTAAAAGTGATTGTATTTGCTGAGTTATTACTTGTCCTTGTTGTATTTGTGATTCCAAATTTAGGTTGTGTTCCATTGACTTTATCTGTGTCATTTTAATGATATTCCGCTGATACTTGTTGTTTCCTTCCTTATTGTCATTACTGTATTGTGAGCCTTATTTCATAGTCTTTATGTAGACATCATACTTCTGTTGTTCATATACGTATACCTATTCAGTTTATTAGACCAGTGGGTTTCTTGACTATTCCTCGTCACTACTCCACCAAGGTTAGTCTTGATACTAACTGGGCACCACTGTGGTGTGCTCATTCTACACTTCTGCACATTTTTGTACAGATCCATGTACTTGTTCATTAGCTAGCTGTGTGGACTGTTGCTGTGGAGACTCAAGGTAAACCTGCTGCTACGTTCGCAGGCTTCGGAGTCACCTTCAAATTTTTGTTTTGCACTGTTTATTCTTATTTCTGGACAGTTGTATTTAGAATTCTTCTAGCAAACACTCTGTAGAGATTATGACTTGTACTACCAGTTTTGAAAATTATAAATTTAAGGGATTTCTATTTCAAATTGTTAGATGTTATTTAAATAATGTTGTTGCTTCAATTAATGTTAGGCTTACCTAGTCCCTAAGACTATGTGTCATCACGATACCCAACGGAGGGGAAATTGGGTCATGACAGATATTTCGTACTCAGTCATATTCATTCATTTCATGTCATATCTCAGTCTTTGTTGTTATTTATTGATACATCATATCATTGTTTTCGGGCTAGTATCATGACATTGTGAGCACGTGAGAGAGAGACTGGAGAGATTGATAACTGAGCGAGGCCGAGGGCCTGATTATGAGTGATATTTATGGGATCGGGTTGCACGCCGCAACGGTTATACTGATTTATGATAGCGCTTGGGCTGAAAGAGCCCCTCCGGAGTCTGCACACACCCCCAGTGAGCGCGATTGATTACATTGAGGGATGGATCTTGCTTGGACATAGATCTTGTCTGAAGCATTATATACCTGGAGATGGATCTTCTCTGTGGGCTGGATTGTTCCTACTCAGTACTGGGTGGCTGATGCTCAGTGATGTATATATTCCGGGATGGATCTTCCCTGGGCCGTATGGGCCATATACAGTACTGAGTGATTTAGCATTTGAGAGTGCGAGAACATGAGGCTGTCAGCATGGTGTGTCACATACAGCATGTGCATTGGCATGTAGAAATAGAGGAGTTATATTCTTCATATCATTCAGATTTGATCCATCATACTATTTTGAGATATCTATCAAACTTGAAAGCATGTATACGTTTTTGCTCTGTTATTTTCTATATTGAAATGTGCCGGTTGATTTTATCACTACTTTCAGTCCAAAGTTTTGATTTGTTACTTATTGAGTTGGTTGTACTCACGCTACAGCCTGCACCTCGTGTGCAGATCCAGGTGCTTCTGGTTACGGCGGCTGCTGAGTGAGGAGTCCAGATCTCGGAGACTATCGAGGTAGCTACATGGCGTTCGCAGGCCTTGACTCTCCTTCATTATCTTATTTGTATTTCAGTTATTATTCCTCAAATATTGTAGTAGTTTTTATCCTGGTATAGATGCTCATGTACTCGGTGACACCTCCGTTTTGGGAGAGATTTATATTGCGTTGTGGTTTTAATTCAGTTTTTAAAAGGTTTTCTTAAATATTAACTGCTTCTGTTTAATTTTCACAGTTTTATTTGGTTGAACTGGTTGAGTAGTTGGCTTGCCTAGTTCCACGATAGGCACCATCACGACGGTTGGTTTTGGACCGTGACAAAAATTGCCTCAACCCGTATTGTAAATGTCCAAAATGACAAAAATGTCGGAACCCTCTACTTTTGTAATATGTCCAGTGCTTTCGCACCTGCGGACACTTAACCGCATATGTGGTTCCACTTTTACGGAGATTGTGGTCGCTTATGCGGGCTGGCTCGCTTCTGCGGACTCGCTTCTGTGACGAGGCTGCCCCTTCCTCTTTTCCGCTTCTGCGATGCGTGTGCACTTCTGTGGTCACGCTTCTGCGATGCCCCGTCCGCTTCTGCGGACCATCCGCTTCTGCGAGGCCAGGCTCTCTTCCGCAAACTCGCACCTGCGGTCAAACATCTGCAGGTGCGATTACACTAGAAGGCCAAAATTTCAGATTTTTCCTTAAGTCCAAATTTTGATCCGTTAACCATCCGGAATCCACCCGAGGCCACCGGGACCTCAACCAAATACACCAACAAGTCCTAAAATATCATACGAACTTAGTCGAAACCTCAAATCACATCAAACAACGCTAAAACCATGAATCATACCCCAATTCAAGTCTGATTGACATCATATTTTGCACACAAGTCATAAATGACAAAAAGGGCCTATTCAAATTTTCAGAATCGGATTTCGGCCCTGATATCAAAAAGTCAACGACTTAGTCAAACTTCCAAGCTTAAATTTCTATTTTAGCTATTTTAATGCCTAATTTAACTACGGACATCCAAATACTTTTCCAGACATGCTCCTAAGTCCAAAATCACCATACAGACCCTTCGGGACCGTCAAAATACTGATCCGAGTCCGTTTGCTCAAAATATTAACCGAAGTCAACTTAAGTGAGTTTCAAAGTACAAATTATCATTTTTATCAATTTTTCACATAAAAGTGTCACGACCCAAAATCCAACTCCTGTTAGGTAAGCCAATTTCCAACTAACCAATTTCAATAATAATTATTAAAGCAATTTAAGTTAATAAAGATCCTGATCTTATACAATCCCCAAGAACTGGTAGTATAAATCATGAGCTTCTAAGAATAGAGTATATAAAACGGAAATGAAATAAATACATAGTTTGTTTGAATAATACATAAACAGAGCTTTTATAAATCAAAGGCTACCCTGAACAAGAGGCAGCTACAACAGGAACTCAGGTACATCTTCAAATCCCGCAACCATCGAGCACAGCAACAACAACAGCCAACATCTGCACGCAATGTGCAGAAGTGTAGTATCAGTACAACCGACCCCATGTACTGAGTAAGTAACAAACCTAGTCGTAGGTTGAAAGTAGTGACGAGCTTCCACCAAGGTCGGGTCCAAAACCAATAGTCCACAACAATCCATAACAACATAAAGCAAATAATACCAGAAGTAACTCAGGGATAAAATGCTCAGCCAAATCATTATTTCAAAAATAGTAGTTCTTTCTTTCAAATACATCGGTGAAAACCCAAATTGTTTGCCGAAGTTGTCAATAATATGAATAGTTTGAAAACAATAAATTTCTCCAAAAATCTTTTCAATAATAAATAATATATTTCATTTTCCTTCTGGATAACCCATGTAAAACAAATGCATCACTATGCCCATCAATCAAAATGTGTGAGAAATCATGAATGATGTGATGTTGTACAGCATGAGGAAAAATACATCTCTATGCATGTATGTCATGTGTGCATGCTAATGCGATGCAACTCAGTGATAAAATCATAAACAGCCCCTCGGGCAGAACATCACTCATATACAGCCCCTCGAGCAAACCTCACAGTCACTCGTGCCACTCAGACATACATCACAATCACTCTTACCACTCGAGCATACCTCATAATCACTCTTGCCACTCGGGCATACCTCACAATCACTCTTGCCACTCGGGCATACCTCACAATCACTCATGCCTCCCAGTCACTCAGCACTCGGCACTCGCACTCAGTAGGTACCAGCGCTCACTGGGGGTGTGTACAGACTCCGGAGGGGCTCCTTCAGCCCAAGCTCTATAATCTGCACGAACAACTCACGTGCTGCACGGACAACTCATGTGCTATAATAATAAAGTATGTTGTAGGCGGGCAGCCCCGATCCACACTCATCCTCACAATCAGGCCCTCGGCCGATATCAAACATGTTGCGGTGTGCAGCCCGATCCCATAAATATGCAACATGCTACGGCGTGCAGCCCGATCCCATAAATATCCTCGCAAATCAGACCATCGGCCTCACTCAGTCATCAATCTCTCCAGTCTCTTGGGCTCACAATGTCATGAAATGTATCCCAAAAATGATGATATGATGTATTAATAAATAACAACAGAGACTGAGATATGATATGCAATGAAATGAATATGACTGAGTATGAATTTTAAATTTAAAACAAATAATTCACAGCAATATGACCTCTGGGAGTCCCAATAATACTGGCACATAGACTTAACATGATTTTTAATATGCTTTTCAGCTCAATATCTTTAACTCATAAAACTGCATGGAAAATGCCAAGATTATTTAACTACAAATTCCACAGAAATAATTAAGTCACAATTTCTATAGTGCACGCCCACACGCCCGTCACCTAGCATGTGCGTCACCTCCCAACAATTCACAAAATACATATATTCAGGGTTCATACCCTTAACTCCAAGATTAGAAGAGTTACTTACCTCGAACAGGCCAAATCCAATGTCGAGCAAGCTAAGCAATGCTCCAAAAATTCCATTCTGCGCGTATCAACTTCCAAACATCTCGAATCTAGTTACAATAATTTGACTCAGTCCACACAATTTATAAGAATTAATTCCATATCAAAACACTAATATTTTCCATAAAATCCGAAATTACGCCCCAAATATCACATGTGGGGACCACGTCTCGAAATCCGACAAAACTCATAAGACACGACAACCCATCCAATTACAAGTTCAACCATACTAATTTCACTCAAATCCGACTCCAAATCTGTATTCAAACTTGAAAAATTCATTTTGTGACATTATAGAAATTTCCTTCGATTTCTCTTGAAGATTCAATAATCTTACACCAAAAATGAAGATTAATTCATGGAATATAATCACAAGGGAGTTAATAACACTTATCCCAAGTTGTGTGAAAATTTTCTCTCCAAAATCGCCTAAACCGAGCTCCAAAATGTCCAAATTGAGAAAAGAAATCCCGAAACCCTCGTTTTAAACACTGCCCCAGGCATTTCCGCACCTGCGGCGCCTGGGCTCGCACTTGCGCATCCGCATTTGCGGAACAAATTGCATGCCTGCGGACAATGCCAACCTTTCAAAACCTCGTATCTGCGGCGCCTTTCTCGCATCTGCGGGCTCGCAGATGCACAAACCCTTCGCACCTGCGTTTGCCCTTCGCAGTCCGCATCTGCGCAACACCTTCGCACTTGCGGCCTTGCAGATACGGCAAATTCCTCGCACCTGCGAGCACTGCCCAGTCCCACTCTTGGCTGCTTCTGCGGCTTATTTCACGCACATGCGCCTTCGCACCTGCGATCAAAATCTTCGCAAGTGCGATCACACCAGTAGGCAGCAGTTCCAGCATTTCCTTAAGTCCAAATTTGATCTATTAACCGTCTGAAACTCACCCGAGGCCCCCGGGACCTCAACTAATTGTATCAACAAGTCCCATAACATAACACGGACTTACTCGAGGCCTCAAATCATACCTAACAACATCGAAACGACGAATTACTCCTCAATTCAAAATCAACGAACTTAAACTTTCAAATTCTACATCTTGTGCCGAAACACATCAAATCAATGTGGAATGACTTCAAATTTTGCACACAAGTCACATTTCACATTACGGACCTATTCCAATTTCCAGAATCGGATTCAGACCTCGATATCAAAAAGTCAAACCCCCGGTCAAACTTTCCAAAAATTCAACTTTCGGCAATTCAAGCCAAATTCCATTACGGACCTCCAAATAATTTTTTGGACACGCTCCTAAGTCCAAAATCACCATACGGAGCTATTAGAATTATCAAAATTCGAATCCTAGGTCGTTTACACATAAGTCTGCATCCGATCACTATTTTATCTTAAGCTTTAAACCTTGAAACTAAGTGTTCCAATTCCTTCAAAACCTCACTGGACCCGAACCAATTACCCTGACAATTCACACAACAGCTGTAAAGTACAATTTGAGAATTAAATGGGGAAACGAGGTTGTAATACTCAAAACAACCGGCCGTGTCGTTACATTCTCCCTCACTTAAACATACGTTCGTCCTCGAACATGCCAAGAGTTGTTTCCAAGCCAAATTACTGTTCCATCTTACTACACACGTACCAGGGGGTGAACCCACGTCACCCTATCCTACATAAGTCTTGACTACACAATGCAACTGAAAATCATTAATTTAACCTTAGCCCATAACCCTTGGAGTTTAATTTCCAACCTTTATAATTTCTTTCAAGACACAAATCTTACATTTACACACTGTATATGTCCGAACAAGTTGCATCGAGCTATAACTATAACCACGGATATAATCAACCAACATATTACACAACTCGCATGCTCGTAGCACCATTCTTGATCGCAGTGACTACTTCAAAACCAATCGCATACTAGTATTAAACCCATATCGAACCAAACCTCATCCCAAAACCTTCGTACACTATTAATAATAAAAGAAACACGCAAAATTTCATGACCACTTACCAGATCAACATGTCACGGAGATCTCTTGCTCCAACCAGGACTATAATCGCTTTTTGAGCTGACTTTCAATATTATACTCCCGAATATACCGAAATCAAACTTGATAGTACCCATTAAAGGTCCAATGACCTTATATTACTAAACACAGCTGTTCCATAGACATGCCTCACCAATATAACTTAGAGCCACAACTCGTGCCATCTGTGCACCAATATACAATAATTCAAATGTACCCAGTCCTGGAAAATGACTCAAATGAGAGAACTGCCCCGCCAGATTAACAAGTACCTCCACAATGAAACGCTGAAAATTCATCACACACCGTAGAACCATCACCAGATTCTAACATGAGGTTCATGTTATATACTCCGAGCCACCCTGCTCTGAATTAATAATGACGGAGAGGCAAATGACAAAAATACCACACAAAACTTGAAAGGACATAACCATTACACTATCGATCATGCAATACACCAAGAACTCATCACACTCAAATTCCGCTATAAAGCTCAAATAGAACTGCACCATCTGTGCACATAACCAATGAATCACAACTCTTCGTGGCATAAAAGAGTAACTCACAGATCATTTGAGAACACGAATAAGTTCAACATCAATCGAATGACACATCCCTCAATAATAGCAGTATGGGGCCAACCATTCCGGCTCGGTGTAGAATACACATCTTAATTGGGCCTGCCTATTGACCCCCAAATCAACTCGGGTTACCCACAAATAGATAAAAATCCCGCCGAAAATTCAAAATGACTGAATCATAACACATTTCATCATCCAGCTAGCTCCGGCCACAAATTCACAGTCCACAACCATGAAACAATCTGCTCCTGGGAACTCCCAATCTCCAAATCCATAGAACACGCGAATCACCATATTTGATTCCATCTCCACAGCCCGAATGCCTAACACCTCTCTTACACACGATCATCCCACGAGAAATACTTTAAAAGTTCTTCCGTACCACTTGACAAAATTTGAATATCAGCAGTTTATCAATCATCTGAGTACCGTAATACTAATTTATACATCCGTAAGTCAAAATACAATGCGCCTTCTGAAGTACGCCCCTTTCTCATACAACACCAAGTAGTAATAGTATTCATCTAGTTATTTGAAACCGTCCATGTTGTCCAACATTCATTACCTTCTCTTCAAGACTGTACTTCCACCTTGTACATGAAAAATCTAGCTTTCGTACAACACATAACATCTATCTTGTCATCATGTGAAAACTACAAGAATCTTATTATCAACTTTGAGTCACCAATAATTTACATACCATTTTAGTTAGAAACCTTTCTCTTGCTTCTTTCCGGGAGGAAATCACAATACACAACACGTTCTCCACACCGGTAGAAACTATCAAGAATACTTTGGAATCCATTTGCACATAATCAAGCCCTTAAAACTAAATTCCTCTAATTTGACCAAGCCACGCAAGTCGCCAAGTCCAGGTGTGTTGCCACAAAGAACTTGTAGAAAACCCCCACATCATATGCACCCAAAGAACCGATCTTATCCATTACCATACTGATCCAACCTACTACCCAGTTGTCCTATTTTCTCCGAGTCCCTTCCGAATTTGTCTTCAGATTGATACTTCTTCTTGCTAAAATACCATGATCTTTAACCACAACTTACCCTACAAACCTTTGCATAGAACCACAATGCCCTACGGCCCATAAGCAATTGTATTCTTCTTAAGCACCTTCAAAAATACCACAACTATAACACTCACTCTGAGGATACCTTATGTGAATTTGAAATTATTCTTATTACCTTCCTTATACAAAAAAAATGTAGAATCCATAGTCATATAGAATTTCCGCAAGTCCAGGCACCATCAAATGCAAATCTCGGATTTTATCCATACACAAGTCCAGAAACATTCTCAATTGCTATATATAATTCTCAAACCCACTGGAATTTTCTCGGGAGTCACCCACACCGCCCAAATGGGCCAAAAGACACGTGCCCCATTAGCACCACAACACTCAAAGAAGTAACTCTACTTTAACACCACATATCAAATTCATACTCCGTGCGCACTACATCATTCACCAATAACAACTCACTCATCCCGCGAATTTCATTTTTCATACGTGCAATATAATCCTTAACCAGGAATTTTATTATTCGAGTCATCCTCGATCTCAACTTCTGCGAGTCATAGCTAACCCACAAGTATGCCTCAGACCAAAACTAAAATTTAATATATAACCATGAAATTAAGCCGTTTGCAGCAGGCTCCCCCACTTGGCCCAAAGCCATAAATCATTTCATTCAATAAATCACAACACCTATACTGTATTACTGCCATGATACTATAGTGAGTTCAACAAAAACAATTCTCAAGCTCATGCAACACCAACCATAAAATACCTCAATCATCCGCTAAGCATGCATTTATTTCTCTTGACAGTCAATTCAACTTTCTCAACCAGATTCAAATTCATATCTCAACACATACCCTCCGCTGATAGAAAAGAAACTCTCCACTCAACATTATAAGGAACACACCTACGTAGATTACTCTGTAGGAGATAACCCACCTGCTCAGCCTCAAATTTGCATCTTGTTATACCCTTTCGCAACCATAATTATTATGCAATCACTTAATCTTTCTGAGTCCAAACTCATTAACAAGACATGAGAATTTAATTTGTCCCACAATTTAACAACGTGAAAGATCCTTCAACACACTCATAACCCGAGACTATAAGTTGCATTTGGACAGAAATTAAGCACCCAATAGTCCTTTTCACATCCCAACAAACTCATCTGGACACATTCTGTAGTCACATCATGCTCATCATATAGCTATTCAACCGTTCATCAAGCCACAAATTCCACTCATAGGGACACTACTGGACATATGAGTCCAAATGTATAAGTTCACACAGCTGAAGCTACCGAACCTAAGTTGTGGTCTAAATCTGGCCTCAAGTCCTCCAGACTGGCCGATCACCAGAACATAGAATACACATCTCTAACATCGTTCATGGAATCACAAGCCAGCGATGCACAGCAGATACTAAGCGCTCATGTGCGCATACGAATACGTGGAAGAAATTCAAAGAGTTTATGTCTCAAGCTGAATCAATCTCGCACGTTCATGTGTGCATGCTAATGCAATGCAACTCAGTGATAAAATCATAAACAGCCCCTCGGGCAGAACATCACTCATATACAGCCCCTCGGGAAAACCTCACAGTCACTCGTGCCACTCGGGCATACCTCACAATCACTCATGCCTCCCAGTCACTCAGCGATCGACACTCGGCACTCGCACTCAGTAGGTGCATGCGCTCACTAGGGGTGTGTACAGACTTCGGAGGGGCTCCTTCAGCCCAAGCGTTATAATCTGCACGGACAACTCACGTGCTACACGGATAACTCACGTGCTATAATAATAAAGTATGTTGTAGGCGGGCAATCCCGATCCACACTCATCCTCATAATCAGGCCCTCAGCCGATATCCAACATGCTGCGGTGTGCTGCCTGATCCCATAAATATGCAATATGCTGAGGCGTGCAGCCCGATCCAATCAATATCCTCACAAATCAGGCCCTCGGCCTCACTCAGTCATCAATCTTTCCAGTCTCTTGGGCTCACAATGTCATGAAAAATAGCCCAAAATGATGATATGATGTATCAATAAATAACAACAGAGACCGAGATATGATATGCAATGAAATGAATATGACTGAATATGAATTTTCAATTTAAAACAAATAATTCACAGCAATATGACCTCTGGGGGTCCCAATAATATTGGCACATAGCCTCAACATGATTTTTAATATGCTTTTCAGCTCAATATCTTTAACTCATAAAACTGCATGGAAAATGTCAAGATTATTTAACTACAAATTCCACATAAATAATTATGTCACAATTTCTATAGTGCACGCCCACACAGCCGTCACCTAGCATGTGCGTTACCTCCCAACAATTCACAAAATACATATATTCAGGGTTCATACCCTCAACTCCAAGAATAGAAGAGTTACTTACCTCGAACAGGCCAAATCCAATGTCGAGAAAGCTAAGCAATGCTCTAGAAATTCCATTCTGTGCATATCAACTTTCAAACGGCTCGAATCTAGTCACAATAATTTGACTCAGTCCACACAATTTATAAAAATTAATTCCATATCAAAACGCTAATATTTTCCATAAAATTCGAAATTATGCCCTAAATATCACCCGTGGGGCCCACGTCTCAAAATCCGACAAAACTCATAATATACGACAACCCATCCAATTACAAGTTCAACCATACTAATTTCACTCAAATCCGACTCCAAATCGGTATTCAAACTTGAAAAATTCATTTTGTGACATTATAGAAATTTCCTTCTATTTCTCTTGAAGATTCAATTATCTTACACCAAAAATGAAGATTATTTCATGAAATATAATCACAAGAGAGTTAAGAACACTTACCCCAAGTTGTGTAAAAAATTTCCTCTCCAAAATCGCCCAAACCGAGCTCCAAAATGTCCAAAATGAGAAAAAAATCTCGGAACCCTCGTTTTAAACATAGCCCACGCATTTCCGCACCTGCAGTGCCTGGGCTCGTACCTGCGCATCCGCATTTGCAGAACAAATTGTGTGCCTGCGGACAATGCCAACTTTTCAAAACCTCGCATCTGCGGCGCCCTTCTCGCATCTACGGGCTCGCAGATGCGCAAACCCTTCGCACTTGCGTTCGCCCCAGGCCAGCCCTAGTCCGCATCTGCGCAACACCTTCGCACATGTGGCCTCTCAGATGTGGAAAATTCCTCGCACCATCGAGCACTGCCCAGTCCCACTCTTGTCCTCTTCTGCGACTTATTTCACGCACATGCGACTTCGCACCTGCGATCAAAATTTTCGCAGCTGCGATCACACTAGTAGGCAGTAGTTCCAGCATTTCCTTAAGTCCGAATTTGATCTGTTAACCGTCCGAAACTCACCCGAGGCCCCCGGGACCTCAACCAATTGTATCAACAAGTCCCATAACATAACACGGACTTACTCGAGGCCTCAAATCATACCTAACAACATCGAAACGACGAATTACTCCTCAATTCAAAATCAACGAACTTAAACTTTTAAATTCTACATCTTGTGCCGAAACACATCAAATCAATATGGAATGACTTCAAATTTTGCGCACAAGTCACATTTCACATTACGGACCTATTTTATTTTCCAGAATCGGATTCCGACCTCGATATCAAAAAGTCAAACCCTTGGTCAAACTTTTCAAAAATTCAACTTTCGGCAATTCAAGCCAAATTCCACTATGGACCTCTAAATAATTTTTCGGACACGCTCCTAAGTCCAAAAATCATCATACAAAGCTATTGGAATCATCAAAATTTGAATCCGGGTTCGTTTACACATAAGTCTGTATCCGGTCACTATTTTAACTTAAGTTTTAAACCTTGGAACTAAATGTTCCAATTCCTTCAAAAACCTCACTGGACCCGAACCAATTACCCCGGCAATTCACACAACAACTGTAAAGTATAATTTGAGAATTAAATGGGGAAACGAGGTTGTAATACTCAAAACGACCGGCCGGGTCATTACAAAAAGCTTCCTGAAAAATTATACGAACTGCGCACGCAAGTCGAGGAAAGCTGAATTATGCTATTTGAGGTCTCAGAATACAGAAATAGATATTAAATTTAAAGATGACCTTTTGGGTCATCACAGTTGTAAATTAGTGCTTCCTTTGTTCCAATTTATATGATACATTTCCCTTATTAGTTTGTTAAAAGAAAGAATGACGCATTTCTATATTTGAAAACTTCTCAACTTTAAACTTTTTATTTTACTCATTTTACCCTTAATGATAAGCGATTGTACTAGGGGTGAAAACCAAACCAAACCAACTATATCGGATTGGATTGGTTTTGTCGGGTTTTTTATTACATGAATATTATTTCAATCTTACTTTGTTAAATTTTTCATAAGTAAATATATGTTTAGTAAAAATTTTAAAAAAATGACAAACATATGATCTATTATTCTTATGAGAGAATTTTCTAAGTAACACATGATAGTTATTTTTTTAGTCGTCTGAAAATAATTTTTGTTGATTTACACTTTCAAGATTAAGCGAATTTAATAATTAAACGTAAAATTTAATACAATACCTAAATAATGATATATTCTATTTAATTTCAAATATTCGAAATACCACTTCAAATTCGAAAAAGATATAAGAATTTAATAAATCTTGACATATAAATATGGAAGAACGAAGAAATTACGCATTTGAGTAACACTTGATAAGAAAGTGATCATACAAATCATTAGTTAAAGTTAATAAATATAAAACACTTCATATTTAACAAAATATTTCATCCCATAAGAGAATCGCAAATATTTTTAGATATGTTTTAAAGAAAATTCTATAAAAAGTCTTAAAACTATATATAAAAATTATATATTTATATGTTGGTTTGGTTCGGGATTTTTTTACTCAATATCAAACCAAATCAAACCAAACTTAATTGAGTCTTTTAATCGGTTTGGTTTGACTTTTCGGTTTGATACGGTTTTTCAATTCGATTTGTACTACGCAAATATTATTGACCCACAATACTTTTACCCCTGAAGTCTTTGAGATTATAAAATTTTAAAGTATTCGTTTTTTTTTAAACTCTTCGCTTAGTCAAACTATCTCATATCAATTAAAACAGAGGGAGTAAATTTTAACGTCTACAATCCAGCGTGCCTTTTTCTATTTTTCTTCTAGAAGTACTTATTACTCTACAATTGATTTTCACAAGTTATATTAAACATAGAAATCTACAGTCGGCTTAGAATTATTGGAGTTGGCAAACATGTAAATACATGATTGTCATGATATAATTTTTCAATATATTGTTAACAATATTTTCTAAAAATTCAATTGTCTTATGAACTACAAAAAACACAACCAAAAAAAAAAAAAAAACTTTTTCCCGGACATCACGCTGTGTCAGTTATAAAATAGTAGTAAGTGTTTAAGTTATATAGTATATGCGTATTCAATTAAGATTTTTATGTGCTTGAACTTTTTCTTTTTCCATCTATACTATATTAAACGTACGAAAACCCTATTAAAATGTCATTTACCTTTTTTTACCCTTCATAAGTGCATTTTATATTGGATATATTTGTAATTATAATCATTAATTTCTCTTTTTCTTCCCAAAATCAAAAACTACCTAGTACTTCCTTTTAGGTTTAGAATTCTTTAGAATTTACACTACTTGGGATTCTTGCCTTACGATTTCTTTTCCTTAGGTTTTGTTTCCTTTAGTTTTAGAATTCTTGCGTTTTTGTTTCCTTAACTTTTAGGATTCTTTCTTTTTAATTATGGTGTGTCTTTTTCCATTGTTTCTTTTGTATCGGTTTAAGATGCAATTTTCATTATTATTTTTTTTGTGTAGGTTTAGGATTCAATTTAATATTAGTTTACCGGCCGTAGTTTATTGTAACGTTGTATCTTCACTTTATTTATATTTAGGTTTCAATTTAGGTTTCTATAATTTTAGAACCAAAACAGTTAAAATAAAGAGGAGTTAACCACTTTATAAAAGAAGTCATTAACCTGTATAAATTTAGTATAAATCATTTATAGTATCAACGATCGTATAGGTAAATTTACTTGTGGATTGAGGTAAATCTTCTACCTTGTTCTATATTCTTGAACTTACATAGTAATGATCTTTAATGCATTACTCATAAATAATTGATTTAAAATTGATTCATATACGAATGTTGTATAGGTTCTTTGGATCATTGCATTAGTCACATAAAATTGGTTAGACATTTTAACTCATATAAATTGAATATTTTATTAATTTAAGATTATTTTCACTTTGTGTTTGATAGTTTTAATTACTAATTGTTATGCCAGCTCAAGTTGCTCATATTTTGTAAGAAAAAAATTAAATTTAATTACTTTTTTTAATTGACTATATTATACATATCATAATATTATAATTGTGTTATTAAAAAATAGCTCTTGGCAATTAGTGTCCTTGCATATACCCAAAATTTTGTCAGTTTTTACTGGTTCAGTCCATTACTGGTTCTTACTTTAATCAATGACTTGGTCCGTCCAATAGCGACGAGCTAAGTAAAACAGTTCAATTATTTATTTTTATAATTTAAAAATAAGCAAAAATAAATAGGTAAATTCCATAACTCTGTAAATTCCACAAAGAAGTTTAACAGATAAATGCAACAACAACACAAATAAATACAACCTCACAGCAGTGTCACTCCATCACTCATCACTCGCACTCAGCACTCAATACTCAAAACACTCAACACTCTGCGCTCACTGGGGGTGTGTACAGACTCCGGAGGGGCTCCCAAAGCCCAAGCGCTAAGCACGGACAACTCACGTGCCATCATATCAATACCTGGATCCGCACGGTCAACTCACATGCTACGCGGATAACTCACGCGCTATGGTATCAATACCTGGACCCGCACGGTCAACTCACGTGCTACGCGGACAACTCACGCGCTATGGTATTAATATCCTCACAACCATGCCCTCGGCCTCACTCAATCAATATCAATACCTGGATCCGCACGGTCAACTCACGTGCTATGCGGACAACTCACACGCTATGGTATACATACCTGAATCCGCACGGTCAACTCACGTGCTACGCAGACAACTCACGCGTTATGGTATTAATATCCTCACAACTAGGCCCTCGGCCTCACTCAATCAATATCAATAAATGGATCCACACGGTCAACTCACATGCTACGCGGATAACTCACGCGCTATGGTATAAATACCTGGATCCGCACGGTCAACTCACGTGCTACGCGGACAACTCACGCGCTATGGTATTAATATCCTCACAACTAGGCCCTCGGCCTCACTCAATCATGTACCTCACTAGCCTCACCATCATCAATAATAAGGGAACACAGCCCGCATCGAGTATCACTGCATATTATAAATTAATAGAGACTGAGGTAAACATGTGCAATAATTTCTATGACTGAGTACAAATAATGTGAGCATGAATAAAGCCTAAGAATGATCTCTAACATGAAGGCAAATAAGTTCAACAACAAATAAACACATAACCACAGATAATAGCCATTAGGCCTCAATGCCTCACGGGACGGACCAAGTCTCAATCCCTCACGGTGTACACCCACACGCTCATCACCTAGCATGGGTATCACTTTCAAACAATCACGTGATGTCAAATCTCCGGGTTTATACCCTCAAAGCCAGAGTTAAAACTGTTACTTACCTCAACAAGATGAACCCAACGTTGAGCAAGCTAATCAATACTCAGGAAATTTCCACTCCGTATGTATCCACCTCTGAATGCCCCCTCTTGTCTACTCAATTCAATGCCAACGATCCGAAACTGAAATTCACCCCTTAATGATAATACAACGATCTACTATACTAAGCAACTTCAATCTACAATATCAACATCCATTGGGACCAATTTAGTAACAAATCCCATAGGTTCATTGTATTCATAAATTTCATTGCCAAGATTACCATTCACATTCTCTCTTATTTTCTCAAAAGTACTATTCATTCCATGAACTAGAGTTTTATAATCCAATCTTTCAACCATTAAAACTTGTAACAAATGCTTCAAATACTTGTAACTACTCATAATAAACAAGTTTCAAGTATTGGAATTAATTCTAGTAGATCAATCTTGAAAAATCATAACTTTGGTGATTTTCGTGTTCTTGAGGATTTGATGATGAAATCTTGTATTTGGATGTAAAAATGATGTTAGAACTCATGTATATTGAGTGATAATCAACCCAAAACATCATTAACAACTTACCTTGGTTGATTGGACTTGACTTGAGCTCAAAATCGCCCCTTCACTTCAAGAACCCTAACCCCCAAATACACAAAATACCCTCTTTACCCGACCTTGTATTTATAGGCCCAGATTTTTGGGTTTCGGATGCGGCCCTGGATGCTTTGCATCCCCACTTCACTCCTCTTTGAAGGTCGGATGCGGACCTGGACGCTATGGCAGCACTTCACTGCCAGCCTCTCTTTCGGATGCGGCCTCGGATGCTTTGCATCCGCAGGCTCCTCCGCCAGCCTTTGGTAATTTGGTCATAACTTCTTGTAGGAATGTCCAAATGACAAACGGTTTGAAGCATTAGAAACTATAATCAAATAACTTTAATTTAATAGGTAATCCACCACATACTCTCTTTTTATTATATATATATATATATATATATATATATATATATATATATATATATATATATATATATATGCTCGTCCAAAGTTTGGTCTTGTGCGTACTCATTTGCAACTTTAGTCTATCATGAAATTCTCAACTTGACTTGCACTGAGGGCTCTCCCTAGACCCCATATCACTTATAATATGACTCGTATACTTATTATCATATCTAATTGATATCTATTCCATTAATAGACCTCGTCTTCACACAAAATAATATAATTAGTGCACATCAACTTTATTAACAGCGCTTAAGTACTTCAAAAATTTTCGAGGTGTTACACCGAGTCCTAGTCGAAACAGGCCAACTTCCCATTGTGAGCGTCCAGGGAAGCATGGGGCGCTAGCCCTGACGCTCACCCTCTTAACCATTCTGTAAATTGCGCCACAGGCAGCGCCCTACGCTGCCTGTGGCCCTCAAATTCCACTTTTTGCCTTTTCGTCCCAATTTCAATCCAATTTGCACCCTTTGGTCCCATATTACATCCGAATGATTTCTACACATAGAAATATCACAAATTAGCACAAATAATCATATTATACATCTCAAATATTCGAGACATGAGCAAAATGTGAGGCGATATATATATCAAAATATGCATACATTAAGCCGATTATCAGTAATCTACGTATATATGTTCCTTATAATGTTGACTGGAGGATTTCATTTCTCCCAGTGGGGTATATGTGTTGAGATTTGAGTTTGGATTAGTTGAGAAAATTGACTTGACCGTCACGGGGATGAAGGCGAGCTTAGTAGATAATTTGAGGTATTTTATGATTTGTGTTACCTGAGCTTGTGAAGAATTTTCGTGGAATTAACTCCGGGATTATGGCAATAGTAGAGTATGGGTATGGTGAGTTATCAGATATTTTGTTATATGGCTTTGAGCCAAGTGGAGGAGTCTTCTAACTACGATTTGATTGCACGATTATGTACGGTATTGGTTTTGGTCCAAGGCATACTTGTTGATTAGCTATGACCTGCAGAGGTTGAGATCGGGGATGAATCGAGTAAGAAAATTTCTTGAATGCGGGTTATATTGCATTTTATAAAAATATAAAAAAATCATAAAATGATTAAATTGTTATTTTGAAGGATATAGCGCGCACGAAGTATGAATTTGATTGGTGGTATTAAGGCAGGGTTACTTCTTTGGGGGATGTTGTGCTAATGGAGCTTGTGTCTTTCGGCCCGTTTTGGCAGTGCAATTTAGATTTGAGTATAGTGGGTGACTTTCGAAAGGGTTCTAATGGATTCAAAATGTATATGTGTCAATTGAACATTTTTTGGAATTTGTATATCGCCAGAATCAGTTATTTACACTGGATGGTACCGGGACTTGCAGTAATTTTGTATGACTATGGATTCTACATTTCAGTGCAAGAAAGGAAAAAATATACAATTTTAAGTCCACATAAGGTCTTTTTAGTATGGGGGTCTCGGTTGTGGTACTTTTGTGGTGCTTATTGCTTAAGAAGAATACAATGGGTTACGGGCCTTAGGGCGGTATAGTATTATGTTAGGATGTCTTGTAGTGAGCTTTGGGTAAGGATCGTAGTGTTTTGACAAGGAGAAGTGTCAACTTGAGGGTAATTCAGAAGAAACTCGAAGTAAATAGGACAACTGGGTAGTAGGATAGACTAGTATGGTAATGATATGCTCGGTTATTTTGGGTAATTATGAAGTTGTGAGACTTTACAGATGTTTTGGTGGCAATATTCTTGGGTTTGGTGACCTGCGTAGTTTGGTCAAGTTAGAGGAGTTCAGTTCTGATAGTTTGGTTATGTGCAAATGGATTTCAAAGTGTTGTTGATGGTTTCTACCATGATTTGAGCCAGATATTTTCTACCGGTGTGGGGAACGTGTTGTGTATTGTAATTTCCTCCTGGAATGAAGCAAGAGGGAGGTCTCTAACTAACCGGGTATGTAATTTGCTAGTGACTCAGAGTTGATAATGAGATTATTGTGCTTGTCACACGATGGCATGATAGATGTGGTGTGTTGTGCGGGATTAAGATTTACATGTACAAGGTGACAGTTTATTCTTGAAGGGAAGGTCACGAATTCTGGACAGAATTGTCAGTTTCAGATATTTAGATTAATGTTATAACTGCTCGGTAATCCCTGAGAAGGGTGCGTATTTCAGAAGGCGCATTGTGTTTTGACTTACGAATGTTCATCGGTATTGCGGTACTCACCTGGGTGATACACTGCTAATATTCCAATTATCGCTATGCGGCACAGAAGAATTTTAGAAGTATTCCTAGCGGGATGATCGTGCATGAATGATGTGATAGTCATTTGAGTGCTGGAGTTGTGATTAGTTACGGTGGTTCGTGTGTTATATGAATTTGGGGGACTGGGAGTTCTCAGAAGCAAATTGTTTCAGGGTTGCAACTTGGTTGAGGTGAGTATTTTATTTAAACTTAGTGAAGGCACTAACTGCATTAATTATTTGTGATAGTTGCATGCCATGAGTGCGTACATATGGGAGGTTTGAGCCATGTGCGGGCATCGAGGCAAGTATTCATACTCGGAAGAATGCTTAGATAAAGATATGCCCAGAGTTGACTATTAAGCGTAAAGTTATAACGTTTCTCGTATCCGTACCTTTGTCGAGAACTACCTGGGCTATACTTGAGGTTTCAAAGAGGCTAATTCTTGAATAACCTTGGTGGTTGCCATTCCTGTGTTAACTTGCCAAATTGAGTTATGACAGCACACTTTGCACATGCCTACTCTGTGGCGTGTTATTTATACCAATCTAGGAGCATAAGAATCTTAATTCATTTATCATATACATGTGTACTTATTTGATTGATCCTATATGATATGCTTGGACTGGAGGTCTGTGACCATGCCGGGCATATTATATTATTGGCACCTGAGTTATCCGTGCGGATCCACGTAATGATATTATTGGCACGTGAGTTGTCAGTGCGGGTCTAGATATTGATAATATAGCACGTTAGTTGTCCGTGTGAGTGATGCTAATGTGAGCTCTAGAAGAGTTGGCTACTGTTATTAAATTCGTGTGTCTTGGTTCTACCATATATAATGAGCTTATTGCATTGTAGTTGTGGTAGTGCTTGTTGAACTTGCAATATGGTTCTCTTCTTTGAGACAACTTCCATTTTGGGTACAAGGTTGCGCAGTTATGGCTTGAGTTGTATTGGCGTGGCATATCTATGGGATAGTTGTGTTTAATAATATATGGTCATTGGACCCAGAATGGGTACTATCAAATTTTATTACGGTATATTGGGAGGATAATATTGAAAAGAAATTCTGAATGTTGGAAATTTAATTCCAAGGGTTATGGGCTAAGGTTGAAGTAATGATCTTCAATTACGTGGTATTGTCAGGCCTATATGGAATAGGGTGGCATGAGATCATCCTCGGGTATGTGCGCGATAAGTTGGAATAGTGATTCGAAGGTTTAGGAATAACTCTTGGCACGCAGTTTACATCATAGTTTTGGAGAGCAGTGCAGTGAGAATTAGGTATAAAGGTTCAGTTGAGTATAACATTTCACCCTCAGACGGACGGACAATCCGAGCGCACTATTCAGATATTGGAAGATATGCTATGTGGTTGTGTTATAGATTTTGGGGGTTCTTGGGATCAATTTTTTCCACTTGTAGAGTTTGCTTAAAATAACAACTACCAGTCGAGCATTCATATGACTCCGTATGAAGCTTTATATGGGAGATGGTGTAGAGCCGTGTGAGGCTAGGCTATTAGGTATTGATTTAGTTCAAGATGCCTTAGAAAAGGTTAAATTGATTCAGGAACGACTTCGCGCGATGCAGTCTAGATAGAAGAGTTATGCTGACCGTAAGGTTCGCGATATTGCTTACATGGTAGGAGAGAAGGTACTACTCCGAGTTTCTATAACGACCCGACCGGTCGTTTTGAGAATTTAAGACCAGTTTGGAAAAATAAGGTCTTGAGCAGCTTCGTATTATGTGTATTGACTTGCGTGCGTGGTCGAGTTCAGTTACCGGATGATTCAGAGTCAAATCGAAAGAAGGATTCAAGTTTTGGAAGCTTAAGCGATAAGAGTTGACCGGAATTTGACTTTTATGTAAACTGCTCTGGAATGGATTTTGAATGCTTTCCACAGCTTCGTATGGTGATTTTGGACTTAGGCGTGTGTCCGAATTTGGATTTGGAGGTTCGTAGGGTGATTTAAAGCATTTCGGAGAAAGTTGGAAAAAGTTGAAGTTTGGAAGGTGGTTAGGTTTGACCGATAGTTGACTTTGGTGATATCGGGGTCGAAATGCGATTCCAAGAGTTATAAAAACTCCGTTATGTCATTTGGGACTTGCTTGCAAAATTTGACGTCATTCCGGGTTGATTTGATAGGTTTTGGCACGAGTTTTAGAAGTTGGAATATTTGAAAGTTCATAAGTTCGATTCTTGGTGCAATTCGTAGTTTCGACATTTTTTGATGTGATTTGAGACCTTGAGCGAGTCCGTGTTAGGTTATGGGACTTGTTGGTATGTTTAGATGGAGTCCCGGGGGCCTCGGGTGAGTTTCGGATGGGCTACGGGCCATTTCCTTCTATTTTTGAACTGTTGTTTTCTGTTATTTGGTTTCCTTCATCGCGTTCGCGTCCGTGTCCTTGCGTTCGCGTAGTGTTATTTTAGAGGATGACATATTTCTTCTTCGCATTAGCATTCACCCTCTCGCGTTCGTGAACTTCTGCCTTTCCCTTCTTCGCGTTCGCAACTGCCTTCTCGCGTTCGCATAGTAGAAACCAGGCCCTGGGCACTGGTGATCATTTACACTTCGCGTTTGCGTTTCCCCTTGCGCGTTCGCATAGGTTCCTGTCCCTTGTTCTTCACGTTCGCATCCCTTTGCTTGTGTTTGCGAAGAGTCTTCTAGCAGCCTTCACTTTTCTTCTTCACGAACGCGATCACCCTTCCGCGTTCGCGATGCTTTAAGACCTGGGCAATATAAATAGTACTCTATTCCGAGGGTTTGCCATTTTCACCATTATTGGAGTTCTAGAGCTCGGTTTTGAGCGATTATTTGTGGGTTTTTCAAGCAAATCGATTGGGTAAGTATTCCTCACCTAGAATTTATTATATTCCATGATTTTATCTTTATTTTTATCATTTAATTTGTGTTTTGAGTTGAGGAAAATGGAGGTCTTTGAAGAAAATTTTCAAAATAAAAAATCAATTTGAGAGACAAATTGGTATCGGAATTTGATAATTTTAGTATGGTTGAACTCATATCGGAATGGGTGTTCGGGTTTTGTGAGATTTGTCGGGTTCCGAAGTGCGGGCTCGGGGGTCGACTTTTGGGTCGATTTTTAAATTTTGATAAAGATTGAGGTTTTATGATCCGGAATAGTTTCTTATGAGTTTTATTTGTACTTTGAAGTTATTTTGGTTAGATTTGAGCCACCCGGAGGCCATTTCACCGAGAAGTTCATTTTTGAGTATCAGTCTATCTTCTTTGAGGTAAGTATCTTGCCTAACTTCATGTGGGGGAACTACCCCTTAGGATTTGAGTCTCTATGCTAATTGTAGTCCGTGTACGCAAGGTGACCGGTACGTTCTCAGACTTATTTGTGGAAAGTTGGCCTTTTTGGGTTCTTAGGTTCTTGTATTTACTGAATATGTAGTCGTTTTGTTATGAATACGTTTCTTAATTACTGGTTTCACCTCTACCTACTTTAATTAGAGTTATTTGCTTCATGATTCACTCTTGTTGCTTATTTGATTCATCTGTACCTTAACTGAAATTGTTATCTCTTCTATTGTCATGTTATCTTTCCCTTAACTGCTTATCTTTATTTGAAGTTATAATTATCTCTTATGTAATTGTTCATCCTTAATTGATACTATGATTATCTTTCTGCTGCTTATTCTTAACTGAATTTGTTGTATCTCTTTCCTAATTGCCCAACCTTAAAAGAAGTTAAATATCCTATATTTTGGTTGACTTGTCCTTATTTGGAATTATTCGACTTGTATTAGCTCCCTCGTTGTCGAAGTGTATATTGTGGACCATTGTTACATAGTATTTCCTTTCTTGTTGAACTGTTCTTATCATGACTAGCATTCTCTATTGTGGCTACTCCTTGTGAATTACTTCCTCCGTTTCTTTGAGTTATGGAATTTCTGAGTTGACTTATTTGTCGTACCCTTGTATTATTGGCATTGTTGCTGTCGTACTTATGGTGGTGATGCACGAGGTTTCTACCATGTGGTTGTTGTTATTGTGATGCATGAGGTTTCTACCGTGCGGTTGTTGTTATGGGGTTGCACGAGGTTTCTGCCATGCTATTGTTACTATTGATATTTGCACATGCGGCGTAACAAGGCGGGATATATATATGTGGGATGCGCATGTGACGAGACAAGGTGGGAACATTATTATACGCGTGTGGCGAGACAAGGCGGGCATTCACTTTACTATTGCATGCGTGGAGAGACAAGATGGGCTGTCTCATGGATTGATTTGTGATGACTTGTGATGGCCTGGGGGCATTCTTGTTGTTGATATTTGTGTAATGGTACACTTACCTGTGTGAGCTTTATCTTGTGGAAAGTTGTGGGAAAATATTCTACGTGCTGTCCATTTCTTTTCCTATACTTACTAGCTGGCATGAACTATGTTAGGACACTTGCACAAGCATACACGTAGTTAAGCACTCTTATCGGTTAAGAGGTTTTCTTGATATTGTTGAGTATAAATGCACACCATTGTTTACTTGCCTTCTATGTGAAAATGGCTCTATTTGGCATGTGAGTCGTCAGTGCGGTTATAAATTGTAATGAGAGCACAGGATGCTAAGTGTTAGGGTTCAGGAATTGGGACCCGTGAGTTGTGAATATTCTGAGGTTTGGTACCTCGTGAAGGTTATTGGCTAATACTCGGTGTGAAAGCAGTCGTTTTGTTGAGTTGTTATTTTCCTTTCATTTATTTGTGATCACCGGATTTAGACCATGCTTTCGTACATCTATTGTGTCATTGTTATGGTGTTCCGATTATAGTTGTTGTTTTCCTTCCTTACTGAAAATCCCGTATTATTTGCCAATTCGCGCAGTCTTTATGTAGAGCTATACTCTATTGTTCCCATACTTATACTTGTTCAGTTTATTTAGTCCATTAGGTGTCTTGACTGTTCCTCCTCACTACTCCACTGAGGTTAGACTTGATACTTGCTGGGTATCGTTGTGGTGTACTCATACTACACTTTTGCACATTTTTGTGCAGATCCAGGTATTTTGAAGTCAGTTGATCATTAGTTAGCCGTGCAGACTGTTGCTATTGAGACTCAAGGTAAACCTGTTGCTGCATTTGCAGGCTTCAGAGTCACCTTCTGATTTGTATTCACACTGTTTACTTTATTTTAAACAGTTGTATTTAGAAAATTATAGCAAACTCTGTATAGCTTATGACTTGTACTACCGATTTTGGGAATTGTAAATCTTATAGAGATTTCTATTTCAAATATTTGTTAGATCTTATTTGATTATTGTTGTTATTCAATAAATGTTAGGCTTACCTAGTCCCTAAGACTAGGTGTCATCACGATACCCAACAGAGGGAAAATTGGGTCATGACAGTTTTGCCTATGAAGTGTGTTATGAGATTCGGGAAGAAGAGCAAGTTGAGTCCTAGGTATATTGGACCTTTTGAAATACTTAAGAAGATTAGAGAGGTGGCTTATGAACTTGCTTTGCTACCTAGTCTATCGGGTGTTCATCCAGTGTTTCATGTATCTATGCTCCAGAAGTATGTCGGGGATCCGTCTCATGTTTTGGATTTCAACACAGTGCAGTTGGATGGTAATTTTACTTATGATGTGGAGCCGATGGCTATTTTAGATTGGCAGGTTCGAAAGTTGAGATCAAAGAACATAGCTTCAGTGAAAGTGAAGTGGAGAGTCCAGCCAGTCGGAGAAGTTACCTGGGAGACTGAGCGGGAAATGCGGAACAAATGTCCACACCTGTTTGAGACTCCCGATATAATTCTAAACTCGTTCTAGGACGAAGGTTTGTTTAAGATGGGGAGAATGTAACGACTCAGCCGGTCATGTTGAGCATTTCAGCCCTGATTCCCATTTATTTCTCATTTTTTGCTTTACAGTTGTTATATGACTTGCCGGGTTAATTGGTTCGGGTCCGGTGAGGTTTCAGAATGAATTGAGATACTTAGTCTCAAGTGTAAAAGGTTAAGTTGAAATAATTTACCGGATGATGAAATATGTGTAAACGACCCCGTAATTAATTTTTGATGGTTCCAATAGATCCATATGATGATTTTGGACTTAGGAGTGTGCCTGAATATTTATTTTGAGGTCCGTAGCTAAATTAGGCTTGAAATGATGAAAATGAGAAATTTAAGTTTGGAAGTTTGACCGGGGAGTTGACTTTTTGATATCGGAGTCAAAATCCAATTATGAAAATTTTTATAGGTCTGTTATGTCGTTTATGACTTGTGTGCAAAATTTGAGGTCAATCGGACTTGATTTGATACGTTTCGGCCCACAATATAGAAGTTGGAAGATTTGACAACTCATAATTCGATTCGATGAGCGATTCATAATTTCGATGTTGTTTGACGTGGTTTGAGGCCTCGACTAACTTTGTATTGCATTTTTGGACTTTTGGGTTGAACAGTGCATTGGGGAGTTGAATCATTTCGATCTCGCGAAGCCAGGTCTGTAGCGCGCTATACCGTGCTATATCGCGAAGCCAGGTCTGTAGCTCGCTAGACCATGCTATATATCTCACAAAGCCAGGTCTGTAGCGTGCTAGACCGTGATATATACCTCGTGAAGCCTGGTTTGTAGCTCGCTACAGAGCTCGCGAAGCCTGGTCTATAGCTCGCTATCGAGCGTTCCTAGCTTGGTCTGTAGCCCGGTCCGGAATTTGGAGGGTCCATTTTTCTATCTTTATAGCTGAACCTATCTCGTTAAATAGACGTAATGGACCATTTTTGAAGGGAATATCTGATATTTTAGAGAGAAGTGAGAGTGTTCTAGAGAGAGGAAGAAGCTCAAGTGCTTTGTTCATCAAAATCTTGTCCAAGCCTTGAAATACAACAAGAAATCTCTCAAGTTCTTCATCTAAGAGGTAAGGTTCCATACCCTAGTTTTCAATTTCGTTTTGGGGCAATTTTTGAGCGAGAATTCACGGAAAAACTTGAGGTAAGTCACTTGTGGTCATTGTTAGTCAATAATATGGAATTATCATCGAATATTCCGACTAGATTACTTGTTTTTGGGGTGAAATGCGAAGGTTTGGGCCTAGGGATTTAAAATTTTGATTTGAGGATTTGGAGGTCGAGTTGATATCGGAATTTGGTAAATTTGATATGGTTGGACTCGTGGTTGAAGGGGCGTTCATATTTTATAACTTTTTTCGGGTTCCGAGATATGGGCCCCACTGATAATTTTTCAGTTAATTTCGGATATTTGTCTGAAAATTTGTATTTTTATATGGAATTAATTCTTATAATATGTATTGAATAAATCAAATTAATTTTGAATAAATTCAAGGCGTTCGGAGGCTGATTCGCTAGGCAAAGTCATAGCGAAGTAAAGAATTACACTGTTGAGGTAAGTAACAGTTCTAAATTTGGTCCTGAGGGTAGGAATCCCTGAATTCTGTGTTATATCAATTGTCGAAGGTGACGCACATGCTAGGTGACGAGCGTGTGGGCGTGCACCATAGAAACTGTGAGTTAAATAAATTCTGTGGAGTTGTAAAATTAAAGAATCATGTTATTATCCGCGTATTCTCCACGTGTTAGAGAAATTCAGTTGAGACTCGTATTAAAAAAATCATGCTTAGGCATATGCTGTTATTATTGGTACCCACTGAGGTAATTTCAGCGGTTGAATTATATGTTCAAATTGTAATTTCACACTCAGTCATGTTTATTCATTTCATATCATATCTCAGTCTCTGTTGCTATTTATTGATACATCATATTATCATTTTGGGCTGATTTTCATGACATCTTGAGCCTGAGAGACTGGAGAGGTTGATGACTGAGTGAGGCCGAGGGCCTGATTGTGAGGATATTTATGGGATCGGGCTGCACGCCGCAACATGTTTCATTGATTTATGCCATGATTGGCTTGTTATAGCACTTGGGCTGAAGGAGCCCCTCCGGAGTCTGTACACACCCCCAGTGAGCGACTGTACCTACTGAGTGCAAGTGTCGAGTGATTGAGAGGAATGAGTGACTTTGAGGAAAGAGTGATTGTGAGGTTGGAGTGAATGGGAGTACTGAGTGACTGTTGCTTTGAGAGGATGCATTGATTTCATTATTGTTGCACTTTAGCTGTCATATATCACTGTTTTGGAAACTTCTAAAAGATATTATCTCTTGTTTTAGTCGAACTTGATATGAAATTACTGTTGAGTTTTAAATGTTGAATTGGAAAGCATGCCTACCTTCTATTGTTGGAAATTAATGTAATTGGACTTAGCTGTGAAGCTCGTCACTATCTTCAGTTCTTTATTTAGTATTGTTACTTGCTGAGTTGGTTGTACTCATACTACACCCTACACCTCATGTGCAGGTCCAGGTACCTCCGGTCACGGCAGTTGCTAGTTATTCGGAGCTTTATCTGCGGAAACTATCGAGGTAGCTGCTTGGCATCCGCATACCTTGACTCTCTTTCCTTTCAGTTATTTGTACTGTTATATATTTCCAAACATTGTTCTATCCGTTAGACTATGTTATCATTTAGATACTCATGTACTCAGTGACACCGGGTTTTGGGAGTGTTTTATGTCGGTATTAATGAGATTTTGTATTGATCTTAAATATTATATTTTTAAACTTAAAAGAAATTGTGGTTTATTGAGGTTGTCGGCTTGTCTAGTATCGAGATAGGCGTCATCACGACATGTGAGATTTTGGGCCGTGATAATTTTTGAGCAAGAATTCACGAGAAAACTTGAGGTAAGTCCCATGTGATCATTGTTAGTCAATAATATTGAATTATCATCGATTATTCCGACTAGATTACGTGTTTTTGAGGTGAAATTCGAGGATTTGGGCCTAGGGATTTGAAAATAAGATTTGGGGATTTGAACGTCGAGTTGATGTCAGAATTTGGTAAAATTTGTATGGTTGGACTCGTGGTCGAATGGGCGTTAATATTTTGTAACTTTTGTTGGGTTTTGAGATGTGGGCCCCACGAGCGATTTTGAGTTAAATTTTGGATTTTAATTGGAAAATTTAGTTTTTTCATATAGAATTGATTTCTATAATTCGTGTTGAGTATATTGAATTATTTGTGACTAGATTCGAGGCATTCAGACACCAATTCACGAGGCAAAGGTTTATTGGAATCTTGAGTTGGTTGCAAATCGAGATAAGTGCCGTGGTTAACCTTGACATGAGGGAGTAGGACTTATTTATATTTACTACAAGATTTAATGTGCGAGTACAATGTATATGTGACGTGACGAGTACTTATGCGTTGTGGTTGAGTCAAAGCATGCAGGTGGAATTTATTTATTGTGAATAATTAACTGTTTAATTAAGATATTCCTGCTTAAGTTATTATTGTTTATTTGAGAATTTTCATGAGATTATTGCTAGTTTAAAAATTGTTGAATATTTTGGAAGGTGAGGTCGGTATTCTGGTATTGAATTGATTAATAAGTATATATCCCCGCATTTAAATACTCTTCCGAATTTATATTATTATTTTTATGGTAAGGAAGAGTGTAAAAGCACAAAGGGTGATGCCGTGCCATTTATATTATTTATATTATCCTTGTCATGGTGATAAAGAGTGTAAAAGCACGAAGAGTGATGCCATGCCATTTTCAAAGAGCGTTAAAGCACGAAGGGTGATGCCATGCCAATCTTATTTATTTATAAATTTATGGGAAGAATGAGTGTAAAAGCACGAAGGGTGGTATCGTGCCATTTTCATATTATTAACTGCTCATTTTATTGTTGATGAATTAATTGGCTGCTACGTGACACTTCTCCTGCTGAAATTATTATATTATTCTCCTTCGCATGTTCCCTCCCAAATTTATAAATTATTACTTATTGTGCTATTGTTGCTTCGTATTTGTATATACTTGTACATGTTGTTTAAGTACGTATCTTGTCATAGCCTCGTCACTATTTCGTCGAGGTTAGGCTCGATACTTACGGAGTACATAGGGTCGGTTGTACTTATACTACACTCTGCACTTCTTGTGCAGATTTTAGAGTTGGTCCTAGCGGCGTACCATAGACCTACTCGGATTCGGCTACCTAGAGGAGACTTGATGTATAGCTGCACATCGTCTGCAGTTCTGAAGTCCCCTTCTATCTTATCTTAGCTGTGTATTATCTTTCAAACATCTTGAGTTTTATTCAGACCTTTATTTGTATTATTCTAGTAGCTCGTGCACTTGTTACACCAGATTCAGGGATGTGTTTTGATGATTCGGTAGTTATGGTCTTCCGCACTTTATTTCAATAATTGACTTTCGTTAAATTTAATTTATTTAAAAATGGTTAAGATTATTCTAACGTTGGCTTGCCTAGCAAGTGAAATGTTAGGCGCCATCACGGTCCCGAAGGTGGGAATTTCGGGTCGTGACAAGTTGGTATCAAAGCACTAGGTTTTCTTAGGTCTCACGAGTCACGAGCAAACTTAGTAGAGTCTGAAGGATCGGTATGGAGACGTCAGTACTTATCTTTCAGAGGCTATGAAGTTTAAGAACAATATCACTTCTTTCTTATTCTGTCATGCGATTCTATTCTATCACCGATGGTTGAACCATTCTATTCTTATTCTCTCGCAGATGGTGAGAACACGTAATACATCTACCGACGTACAGGGACTAGAGCCCCTGGTGGAAACTATGACTAGGGGTCAAGGTCAAGGTCGAGGTCGTGCCAGAGGCAGATGTAGAGCTCCAACAAGAGTTCGAGAAGCTCCCAGAAGGATACATAGCTACTCCAGTGCTTCAAGATGCTCTAGTCCGTTTGGTGAGTCTTATGGAGGGCGTGCCCAGAATGGTACATTTCCAGTGGCACCAGCCATCTCACAGGCTGGGGGAGGAGCACAGACTCCCACTACACCTGCTCCGGAGTAGATAGGCTCCCCAGTATCAGGCTCTAGTAGCCCCGCCAGTTAGGGTATTTAGCCAGTTGTTGCGGCACAGGACGGCAATAGGCCCGCCATGTCTTCTGAGGCTTTATTAAGGTTGGATAAGTTTACTAAGCTCTTTCTAGTTCACTTTAGTGGTACACCTTCTGAGGACCCACATGATTATCTTGACCGCTGCCATGAGGTGTTGCAGAACATGGGTATAGTTGAGACCAATGGGGTCGATTTTGCTGTATTTTAGATGACGGGTTCCTCCAAGAGGTGGTGGAGAGATTATATGTTGAACAGACCAGTTGAGTCGCCTGCATTGACTTGGGAGCAGTTCTCACGGATATTTCTTGAGAAGTTCCTCCCTATCACATTGAAAGAGGATTACCGCAGGCAATTTGAGCGTCTCCAGCAGGTCAATATAACTGTTACTCAGTACGAGACCCGTTTTGTTGATCTAGCCTGTCATGCTATCCCTTTACTTTATACTGAGGGAGAGAGAGAGTGAGGAGGTTTATTGATGGACTCACTCACCCTATCAGGCTTCAGATGGCCAAGGAGATCGAAAGTGAGATTTCTTTTCTAGGAGGATCGAGATGGTTTTTGCACAAGAGAGAGGGTAGGGGTCTGATAAGAGGCCTCGTCAGTTCGGTGGGTTCAGTGGTGCCTCGTCTGGAGGCAGGGGTAATTTTAGGAAAGGTCATCCTCCCAGGCCGTTTCATTCAGCGCTCCAGGCATCCCATAATGTTTCAGGTGGTCGTGACTCTCATATGTCTCATTCTGACCAGATAGCTTACATTGCACCACCAGCTCCTATTAGTGCACTCTGATCCAGAGTCATCAGATTGGTTATCCAGGACGACATGGCCAGTTCCAGGGTCAGCAATCACAACAGCCGAGATCCTGTTATACTTGTGGTGATCCGAGGCACTTTGCTAGATTTTGCCCCAAGTCTCAGGGCAGCATGCAACAGCAAGGTTCTCGTGCTATGATTCCAGCACCAGCTGTTCTGCCACCCTCCCAGCCATCTAGAGGTAGGGGTCAGGCATCTAAAGGTGGAGGTCAGCAGTTAGAGGCCGTCCTAGGGACACGATTTAGAGTGGTGGGGCCCAGCCCCCATTTTATGCTTTTCCAGCTAGGCCTGAGGCCGAGTCATCCGATGCCGTGATCATAAGTATTGTTCCAGTTTTTCATAGTGATGCTTCAGCTCTATTTCATCCAGGATCTACTTATTCGAATGTCTCCTCCTACATTGCTTCATATCTGATTGTGCCTCATGATTTTCTGAGTGTTTCTGTATGTGTGTCCACACCGGTGGGAGATTCTCTTGTGGTAGATCATGTCTATCATTCATGTGTGGTTACTATTAGGAGTCTTAAGACCAGCGTGGATCTCCTACTTCTTGATATGGTGGATTTTGATGTTATATTGGGAAAGTATTGGCTGTCACCTTATCATGATATATTAAATTATCATGCCAAAATAGTGACCTTAGACATACCGGGGTTACCTCAATTATAGTGGAAAGGGATTCCTGGATATTCTACCAGTAGGGTTATCTCTTATATGAAGGCTCGGCATATGGTCAAAAAGGGCTGTCTAGCTTATTTGGCTCATATTCTCAATTCTAGTGCGGATGTTACTTCTATAGATTTAGTCCCAATTGTCCGTGAGTTTCCAGATGTATTTCCTACAGATTTGCCGGGTATGCCACCCGACAGAGATATTAACTTCTGTATTGATTTGGCTCCGGGAACCCAACCCATTTCTATTCCACCATACCATATGGCCCCGCTAGAGCTAAAGAAATTGAAGGAGAAATTACAAGACTTGCTTCTCCAGGGATTCATTAGACCCAGCGTCTCGCCCTGGGGTGCACCAGTGTTATTTGTAAAGAAGAATACCTTTGTGCTTCAGACTTTGAGCATGAGCAACATCTTTGGATTGTGTTTCAGACTTTGAAGAATAATCAGTTATATGCCAAATTTTTGAAATGTGAATTTTGGTTAGACTTAGTTGCCTTTTGGGGCATATTGTATGTCAGAAGGCATAAAAGTGGATCCTAAGAAGATTGAGGCAGTTCAAAATTGGCCTAGACCTACTTCAACTATAGATATCCGGAGTTTCCTTGGTTTGGCAGGTTATTATCGTCGGTTTGTGGAGGGGTTTTCATCCATAGCACCCCTACTGACCAAATTGACCTAGAAGGATGCCCCATTTAGATGGATAGATGAGTGTGAGTTGAGCTTTCAGAAGCTCAAGACTACTTTGACTACGGCGCCAATGTTGGTATTATCCACAGGTTCAGGATCTTATACGGTGTATTATGATGCATCTCGCATTGGGCTTGGTGCAGTATTAATACAAGATGGCAGAGTGATTGCATATGCATCGTGGCAGTTGAAAGTTTACGGGAAGAATTATCCTGTTCATGACTTAGAATTGGCAGCCATTGTTCATGCGCTGAAGATTTGGAGGCATTACCTTTACGATGTCTCATGTGAGGTATTTACTGATCATCGTAGCCTACAATATCTATTCAAACAAAAAGATCTCAATTTGAGGTAGAGAAGATGGTTGGAGTTGTTGAAAGACTATGATATCACCATTTTGTATCATCCCGGAAAGGCCAATGTGGTGGCCGATGCTTTGAGTAGAAAGGTTGTGAGTATGGGTAGCCTTGCGTATATTCCGGTTGGTGAGAGGCCGTTAGCTGCAGATGTTTAGACTTTGGCTAATCAGTTCGTGAGGTTAGAAGTTTCAGAGCCCAGTCGGGTTTTAGCTTGCACAGTCTCTCTATCTTCCTTGTATAAGCATATCAGAGAGCGACAATATGATGATCCTCATTTGCTTATCCTTAAGGGCACGGTGATACCAAACATGTTGCTGTGGAAGAGGATGGAGTTGTGTGGATGCAGGGTCGTATTTGTGTGCCTAATATGGATGGGCTTCGTGAATTAGTTCTTGAAGAGGCTCACAGCTCCCAGTATTCTATTCATCCAGGTGCCGCCAAAATGTATCAAGACTTACGACAACATTATTGGTGGAGGAGAATGAAGAAGGATATAGTTGCATATGTAGCTCGGTGTTTAAATTGTCAGCAAGTCAAGTACGAGCATCAGAGACCTGGTGGTTTGCTTCAGAAGTTAGAAATTCCTAAGTGGAAGTGGGAGCGTATCACTATGGATTTTGTTGTTGGGCTTCCACGGACTCAAAGAAATTTCAACGCAGTATGGGTTATTGTGGAGAAGTTGACCAAGTTAGCACATTTCATTCCAGTAGCAGTTACATATTCTTCAGAGTAGTTAGAAGAGATCTACATCCGCGAGATTGTCCGCCTTCACAGTGTGCCCGTGTCTATTATTGCAGATCGAGGTACGTAGTTCACCTCGCACTTCTGGAGGGCTATACAACGTGAGTTAGGAACGCAGGTTGAGTTGAGTATAATATTTCACCCACATACATACGAACAGTCAGAGCGCACTATGCATAAATTGGAAGATATGCTTCACGCTTGTGTTATAGACTTTGGAGGTTCTTGGTATTAGTTCTTGCCACTTGCAGAGTTTGCCTATAATAACAGCTATCAGTCGAGCATCCAGAAGGGTCCATATGAAGCATTATATGGGAGTCTATGTCGTTCGCCAGTTGGCTGGTTTGACCCAGGAGAGGCTCGATTGTTGGGTACCTATTTGGTACAGAATGCCTTGGATAAGTTCAAGATTAATCAGGATCGACTTCGCATAGCTCAGTCTAGGCAAAAGAGTTATGCCAACCGTAAAGTTCGTGATGTTGCATTCATGGTTAGAGAAAGAGTATTGCTCTGGGTTTCACCTATGAAGGGTGAAATGAGGTTCGGAAAGAAGGGAAAGTTGAGCCCTAGGTATATTGGTGTCACGCCCCGAACTCAGGGAGCGCGACCAGCGCTCAACCGAGTAAACCCAGTCGAGCAAGCCTAATTTACATTAACCTCTCATCATTACTCATGCATTATTTACCATAACATAATTAGGTCTTTACTTTCATATTGAATACATTTGGCTCAATGGCCCATAATTTCTATCTCATGATGGTTACACAACTTTATAAATAGTTGTAAATACTGTGAACATAAATACATGATAAAACTCAAATCTTTAATTACATGACCCACAGTGTACATGTAGCTTCTATAACAATAGATACTTAAATACATAAAATGAACTAGACCCAAACATCCACTAGAACTGTAGCGGGCTCACCATAAGCTGAGTAGTGAAGAAGATCCCTATCAAAGATCCATATCATCCTGTAGAAGTATACCTGCATTTATTAAAAGATGCAACGCCCCAGGCAAAAAGGACGTGAGTACATGTGGAATATTACTCGTATGTAAGGCAGTCAAAACAACATATGAAAATACAGTAACTCAAATAAGAGGCAAATAAAGTACATCAAGAAACTACGAAACATCCCATAGAATCACATTTCATGTCTTATTAAACTTGTATCATTCAAAACTTCTTTTAGGATCAACTGAGCCATATGAACTATGTGTGCAATACATAATATAATGTAATTGTAACAACAGGTACAAACAAGTCCAATGAAAGTGGCACCTTCCTCCCTTATTTTACACATATACATTTCATAGACCGTCCTTAGTGTTCACATATCATATTATACACATATGCGTCTCGTAGACTGTTCACAATATCACCTGTACAATACACCTGTGTGTTTCATAGACCATTCACAGTATCACCTATACAATAAACCTGTATGTTTCATAGACCGTTCACATTGTTTACTTACACAATACAAATACATATATTCAAGGGCTTGGAAATACAAAATGAATATGATGAATCATGGTAACAGTAAAATGGCTTAGATAGCAGTTAACATCAAGCAAATTTATTCAGAGCTTCCATTAAAATTTATAGATATTAAGTCGGGGATCCTCTATAACCACATTCACACAAAGCAGTCCTGCCGCCTCACCTCAACATATGCGGGTGGAGGTGTATCCCGATACCACGATCTCTACACAAAGTGGCCCTACCGCCTCACCCCAATATATGCGGGTAGAGGTGTATCAATATACCACAATCTCTAAACAAAGCGGCCCTACCGCCTCACTCCAATATATGCGGGTGTGAGTGAATTACAATACCATAATATCTACACAAAGCGGCCCTATCGCCTAACCCCAATATATGCGGGTGAAAGTGTATCACAATACCATAATCTCTATACAAAGCGGTCCTACCGCCTCACCCCAATATATGCGGGTGGAAGTGTATCACAATACCATAATCTCTAAACAAAGCGGCTCTACCTCTTCACCACAATATATGCGGGTGGAAGTGTATTACAATACCATAATCTCTACACAAAGAGGCCCTACCGCCTAACCCCAATATATGCGGGTGGAGGTGTATCAAAATACTATAATCCCTACACAAAGCGATTCTGCCGCCTCACCCCAATATATGCAGGTGGAAGTGAATCACAATACCATAATCTCTTATCAAAGTGGCCCTACTGCCTCACACCAATATATGCGGGTGGAAGTGTATCACAATACCATTATCTCTACACAAAGCGGCCTTACCACCTCACCCAATATATGCGGGTGGAAGTGTATCACAATACCATAATCTCTACACAAAGCGGCCCTACCGCCTCACCCCAATATATGCGGGTGGAAGTGTACCGAAATATCATAATCTCTACACAAAGCGGCCCTACCGCCTGCCCCAATATATGCGGATGGAAGTGTATCACAATACCATAATCTCTACACAAAGCGTCCCTACCGCCTCACCCCAATATATACGGGTGGAGGTGTATCACAATACTATAATCCCTACACAAAGCGGCTCTGCTGCCTCACCCTAATATATGTTGGTGGAAGTGAATCACAATACCATAATCTCTACACAAAGTGGCCCTACCACCTCACCCCAATATATGCGGGTGGAAGTTTATCACAATACCATAATCTCTACATAAAGCGGCCATACCGCCTCACCCAATATATGCGGTGGAAGTGTATCACAATACCATAATCTCTACACAAAGCGGCCCTACCGCCTCACCCCAATATATGCGGGTGTAAGTGTATCACAATACCATAATCTATACACAAAGCGGCCCTACCGCCTCACCCCAATATATGCGGGTGGAAGTGTATCACAATACAATAATCTCTACACAAAGCGGCCCTACCGCCTCACCCAAATATATGCGGGTGGAGGTGTATCACAATACTATAATCCCTACACAAAGCGGCTCTACCGCCTCACCCCAATATATGTGGGCGGAGGTATAACCACAATACCACGATCCCTACACAAAGCGGCCCTACCGCCTTACCCTAATATATGCGGTGGAGGTGTAACCACAATACTATAATCCCTACACAAAGAGGCTGTGCCGCCTCACCCCAATATATGCGGGTAGAGGTTGGATTCTCAAACGATAATAGTTAGTACAAAAGATTTCCCTTCAAATCATACCCTTTGGCACCTTTGATCTTAGCAAGAATATAAGTTCATAAGATTTCATCATATGTGAATTAGAATTTGATCACACTGGATCCGCACAAAATGTTTTCCCCAAAGGGGGGTATAACATAATTGAGTAAGAATAGAGAATCATTATGCATTTGACCATATATATAAACCCAAAGCGACATGACCAGCGCTACTTTTGAGGTCGTAAGTTCCCGGATCATTTGAACACTTCATGTTCCTATTCATGCTCATCATGGAGGAATACACCTCACTACATTAGCACATGTATGCTAAATCAATAAGTCAATTTCAATAACACATGGCCCAAATACGTTTTCCATAACCTTTATCGTCACTTAGCATAGGACATCCCTCTTCCACTTCATTATATACTCCCTTGTCATCTTAAGGTCATTAGCTATGTTAATGATTCTTGGGGACTTAATATCAAAGTCATTTACAAGAATTATTTTAGAAGCATACATACTATGATTGAATCGATTGGGACATATAACACCTCATAATTCTCATTTTGGCAAACGGTCACATTTCATGTTCATACTATCACTTACGTGTACTTGCCATGGGTGATCACAGGACATCAAGAACATTTAAAATATTTAAGAACACCTTAGCCTCTCCTCATGAGGGCGTAGGATCTTATAGTAAATTGGAAACACAAATACGAATACGTTCATACCATAACCTTTTCACACCATATATCACTTCATTAGTATTTTCAACTACTTACACATCTTTATTTCATTGGCTCCCTTGGCCATACATATTATTCTTCATTCATGGAACTGTGGCCGTATATCATATTCCACACTTTCATTTCTTTTTCTTTCAAGGATTATCATCATAAACATCATCCTATAGAATACTCTTGAAAAACCTCTCCCCAAAAAGGGTAATACACAATTTCAACTCATGAATATATAAGAACTCACAACATATTAGAAATACCTACCAAGCATAGCATTAGTTAGAACAACCACATTTGGTCATGACTTGAGTACATAAGCTTTTGGATAATTCTATTTTCGGGGTCAATTTGGAATAGTTGAATTAAGGCTCATTTCATAATATTTCGCATATCATTTCATTTCATTGGCGCTATTGGCCACAAATATAACTTTCATTCTTGGCACGGTGTCCACATTTTATATCCCCAACTCATTACTTTCACTTTCAAGTAACTTTATAGATTATCGACAACAAAGGATCTCTAATCACGACTTTTAATCCACCTATGAGCGATTAAGAGTCTTAAGAAGATTGAGACTTCTTACACAATTTGGCATAATAGCCTTCACTTGAAACACTACTTGGAGTCATAATATTTTTATACACAACTCATACATTGAACACATTCCCGAAGGATAACATCATATGCTAAGAGCATTCAGAACACATTTTGAACATAACCTTTCAACAGAAAGCATATTCGGAATAGTTGATTTATAAAGAATAACTCAGGACTTACAAGAACATCATGTGATTCAATTCTAGGAAAGAAGTTTAGCCAACATACCTAAAATTCTCCCCTTAATGATACTACAATGATCCACTACACTAAGAAACTTCAATCTATAATAACAACATCCAATGGGAACAACATTACTAACAAATTCCATAGTTTAGGCCATTTAGGCATTTTATCAAACACCTAGTAGACATGAATTTCTACATCTCTTAACCATAGAATTAGTTCATCCAACTACTACCATTTACCAATAATTTATCCCACCATCATTCTTAAACAATTCATACCTTCCAACATCACATACATGACCATCCATCCACACCCAACCAACAAAATTCCATCAAATAATCACCTTTCAATCTGTACAATGGTTATGTATTTAAATTGGGAACTTATTGCTTCCAATCACCATACCATAGGTTTCAATAATTAATTCATACTCATATTCTCATAGTATATCCATACAAGTAAGTCTAAGGGTGTAGGATTACCTTTTTGAAGAAATCGTGCAATACCCTCACTTGAGTTCTTGAAATAATTTCTTGAAGATCTAGGTATTTTATGAGTAGATTTCATCAATACTAGTGTAGTAATGATGGAATTTCTCACCAAAATAATGGGTATTTCTTACCTTGAAGAAGAGGGGAGTTGGTGGTCTTGAGAGAGTGGAGATGATGTCCAAACTTCATCCAAATGAAATGGGGAAAATGAACCCTGAAATTGTATTGTATTAATAGTCCCAGATTTCTGGGTTTTAGATGCTGCCGTGGAAAATGCATCCCCACTTCACTCCTCTTTGAAGCTAGGATGCGGACATCGATGCTATGGAAGCATTTCACTGCTAGCCTTTCTTTCGGACGTGGCCTCGGATGCTTCGCATCCGTAAACTCCTCTGTCAGCCTTTGGTAATTTGGTCATAACTCCTTGTAGGAATGTCCAAATGACGAACGGTTTGAAGCGTTAGAAAATAGACTCAGAGGGATTTAATTTAATAGGTATATCACAACCTAATTCTTCATATTGAGGGATTTCCATTTGTTTGAAGTCGGGTCTTATGCTAATTGAGACATCCTTTTCACTTAATGTATCCTACTTGTTCCATACAAATTCTTAGCATTCACAAAACTCCTTATTATGTCCCAACACACCTTAAACATATATTTTCATTTAAAAGTGATGTTGTCCTATCCCTTAGTCCTCCTTTAATACTTGAATACGTTATCCTCAAATATTGGTGGCGCACTTTAAAATCTAAAATCATTAGGAAATTCTAACGGGGCCTTACATTCTCCCCCGCTTAGGATCATTCATCCTCGAATGAGGGTTAGAGTCTTCCATAGACACCTAATGTTACTTAAATCTTCATCTACACACCAAAAGCTCCAAAATTTGGCTAACTCCCTAAATTTTTAGAAATTTCGCCAGAGCCTCCCCTGTAATTGGGGCCTATCCACCTGGCAGATAATCTCAGAAATCAATCCTAAACAACATATAAATAACACCACATTGCACCATATACATGAAAACAACCATGACTATCGAGACCAACTATATGACCTTGTTTACCTTCGTATCCTTGACTTTTCCTTCCTCCATTACGAGGATAATTGGGCACCTCACACATTATGCATGTTATGTGCATCATTGCTTTAATCCTTAAGTCTTTCTCATTTCGTAGCATGATATGCAAACAATCCTTGATGTTAACAAGGAAACTCCAAGACTAACTCGGAACCTTAACGCACGATCAGGGATAGAAGAAGAGAAACATTTCCTAAATGTCGTTGTAGCCTCCCTAATATAAGTGTGGCCGGCAACACACCGATAAGAGGGACTCTACTGACACAACTCCATGACACCTTAGGACTCCTAAACCACGCTCTAATACCAAGTTTGTCACGCCCCGAACTAAGGGAGCATGACCGACACTCAACCGAGTAAACCTAGTCAAGCAAGCCTAATTTACATTAACATCTGATCATTACGCATGCATGATTTACCAAAACATATTTAGATCTTGACTTTCATATTGAATACATTTGGCTCAATGGCCCATAATTTCTTTCTCATGATGGTTACACAGCTTTATAAATAGCTGTAAATACTGTGAACATAAATACATGACAAAACTCAAATTCTTAATTACATGAACCACAGTGTACATGGAGCTTCTAGAACAATAGATACTTAAATACATAAAATGAACTAGACCCAAACATCCACTAGAACTGTAGCGGGCTCACCATAAGCTGAGTAGTGAAGAAGATCCCTATCAAAGATCCATATCATCCTGTAGAAGTATACCTGCATCTACTAAAAGATGCAACGCCCCCGGCAAAAGGGACGTGAGTATATGTGGAATAGTACTCGTATGTAAGGCAGTCAAAACAACATATGAAAATACAGTAACTCAAATAATAGGCAAATAAAGTACATCAAGAAACTACGAATCATCCCATAGAATCACATTTCAAGTCTTATTAAACTTGCATCATTCTAAACTTCTTTTAGGATCAACTGAGCCATATGAACTATGTGTGGAATACATATTATAATATAATTGTAACAACATGTACAAACAAGGCCAATGAAATTGGCACCTTCCTCCCCTTATTTTACACATATACATTTCATAGACCGTCCTTAGTGTTCACATATCATATTATACACATATGCGTCTCGTAGACTGTTCACAGTATCACCTATACAATACACCTGTGTATTTCATAGACCGTTCACATTATCACCTATACAATACACCTGTGTGTTTCATAGACCGTTCACAGTATTTACTTACACAATACAAATACATATATTCAAGGGCTTGGAAATACAACATGAATATGATGAATCATGGTAACAGTAAAAGGGCTTAGATAGTCGTTAACGTCAAGCAAATTTATCAAGATCTTCCATTCAAATTTATAGATATTAAGTCGGGGATCCTCTATAACCGCCTTCACACAAAGCGGCCCTTCCGCCTTCACTCCAACATATGTGGGTGGAGGTGTATCACAATACCACAATCTCTACACAAAGTGGCCCTACCACCTCACCCCAATATATGCGGGTGGAGGTGTAACCACAATACCACAATCTCTACACAAAGAGGACCTACCGCCTCACCCCAATATATGTGGGTGGAGGTGTAACCACAATACCATAATTTTGATTCTCAAACGATATTAAGTGTCACCCTAATATATGTGGGTGGAAGTGTATTACAATACCATAATACCTACACAATACCATAATATCTACACAATGCGGCCCTACCGCCTCACCCCAATATATGCGGGTGGAAGTGTATCACAATACCATAATATCTACACAAAGCGGCCCTACCGCCTCACCCCAATATATGCGGGTGGAAGTGTATCACAATACAATAATCTCTACACAAAGTGGCCCTACCGCCTTACCCCAATATATGCGGGTGGAGGTGTATCACAATACTATAATTCCTACACAAAGCGGCTCTGCCGCCTCACCCCAATATATGCGGGCGGAGGTATAACCACAATACCACGATCCCTACACAAAGAGGCCCTACCGCCTCACCCCAATATATGCGGGTGGAAGTGTATCACAATACAATAATCTCTATACAAAGTGGCCCTATCGCCTTACCCCAATATATGCGGGTTGAGGTGTATCACAATACTATAATTCCTACACAAAGCGGCTCTGCCGCCTCACCCCAATATATGCGGGTGGAGGTATAACCAAAATACCACGATCCCTACATAAAGAGGCCCTACCGCCTCACCCCAATATATGCGGGTGGATGTGTAACCACAATACTACAATCCCTACACAAAGAGGCTCTGCCGCCTCATCCCAATATATGCGGGTAGAGGTATAACCACAATACCACAATTTGGATTCTCAAACGATAATAGTTAGTACAAAAGATTTCCATTCAAATCATACCCTTTGACACATTTGATATTAAAAAGAATATATGTTCATAAGATTTCGTAATATGTGAATTAAAATTTGATCACATTGAATCCGTACAAAATTTTCTCCCGGGGGGAGGGGGGGTATAACATAATTGAGTAAAAATATAGAATAATTATGTACATGACCATATATATAAACCCATAGCGACATGACCAGCGCTACTTTTGAGGTTGTAAGTTCCCGGATCATTGGAACACTTCATGTTCATATTCATGTTCATCATAGAGGAATACACCTCACTACATTAGCACATGTATGGTAAATCAATAAGTCAATTTCAATGGCACATGGACCAAGTACATTTTCCATAACCTTTATCGTCACTTAGCATAGGACATCCCTCTTTCATTTCATTATATACTCCCTTGTCATCTTAAGGTCATTAGCTATGTTCATGATTCTTGGGGACTTAACATCGAAGTCATTTACATGAATTATTTTAGAAGCATACATACTATGATTGAATCCATTAGGACATATAACACCTCATAATTTTCAGTTTGGAAAACG
The DNA here is from genome assembly GCF_000715075.1 of Nicotiana tabacum. NCBI lineage: Eukaryota > Viridiplantae > Streptophyta > Magnoliopsida > Solanales > Solanaceae > Nicotiana > Nicotiana tabacum. The sequence goes on from NC_134081.1 coordinate 102,868,550, forward strand.
TCCACATTTCATGTTCATACTATCACTTACTTGTACTTGTCATGGGTGATCACAGGACATCAAGAAAATTTAAAATATTTAGGAACACCTTAGCCTCTCCTCATGAGGGCGTTAGAGCTTATAGCATATTGGAAACACAAATATGAATATATTCATCTCATAACTTTTTCACACCATATATCACTTCATTAGTATTTTCAACTACTTATACATCTTTATTTCATTGGCACCCTTGGCCATACATATTATTCTTCATTCATGGCACTGTGGTCGTATATCATATTCCACACTTTCATTTCTTTTCTTTCAAGGATTATCATCATAAACATCATCTTATAGAATACTCTTGAAAAACCTCTCCCCAAAATGGGTAATACACAATTTCAACTCATGAATATGTAAGAACTCATAACATATTGGAAATACCTACCAAGCATAGCATTAGTTAGAATAACCACATTTGGACATGACTTGAGTACATAAGCTTTTGGATAATTCTATTTTCGGAGTCAATTTGGTATAGTTGAATCAAGGCTCATATCATAACATTTTGCACATCATTTCATTTCATTGGCGCTATTGGCCACAAGTATAACTTTCATTCTTGGCACGGTGTCCACATTTTATATCCCCTACTCATTACTTTTACTTTCAAGTAACTTTATAGATCATCGACAACAAAGGATCTCTAATCACGACTTTTAGTCCACCTATGAGCGATTAAGAGTCTTAAGCTGATTGAGACTTCTTACACAATTTAGCATAATATCCTTCACTTGAAACACTACTTGGAGTCATAATATTTTTATACACAACTCATACTTTGAACACATTCCCGAAGGATAACATCATATGCTAAGAGCATTCAGAACACATTTTGAATATAACCTTTCAACACAAAGCATATTCGGAATAGTTGATTTATAAAGAATAACTCGGGACATACAAGAACATCATGTGATTCAATTCTAGGAAAGAAGTTTAGCCAACATACCTGAAATTCACCCCTTAATGATACTACAATGATCCACTACACTAAGAAACTTCAATCTATAATAACAACATCCAATGGGAACAACATTACTAACAAATTCCATAGTTTAGGCCATTTAGGCATTTTATCAAACACCTAGTAAGCATGAATGTCTACATCTCTTAACCATATAATTAGTTTATCCAACTACTACCATTTATCAACAATTTATCCCACCATCATTCTTAAATAATTAATACCTTCCAACATCACATACATGACCATCCATCCACACCCAACCAACAAAATTCCATCAAATAATCACCTTTCAATCTGTACAATGGTTATGTATTTAAATTGGAAACTTATTACTTCCAATCACCATACCATAGGTTTCAATACTTAATTCATACTCATATTCTCATAATATATCCATACATGTAAGTCTAAGGGTGTAGGATTACCTTTTGGAAGAAATCTTGTAAAACCCTCCTTTGAGTTCTTGAAGAAATTTCTTGAAGATCCAGTTATTTTATGAGTAGATTTAATCAATACTAGTGTAGGAATGATGTAATTTCTCACAAAAATAATGGGGATTGCTTACCTTGAAGGAGAGGAGTTGGTAGTCTTGAGAAAGTGGAGAAGAGCTCCAAAATTTGTCCAAATAAAATGGAAAAAATGAACCCCGAAATTGTATTGTATTAATAGGCCCAGATTGCTGGGTTTCGGATTTTGCCCTAGATACTTCGCATCCCCACTTCACTCCTCTTTGAAGCTCTGATGCAGGCCTGGATGCTATGGCAGCATCTCACTTCCAGCCTTTCTTTCAGACGCGGCCTCGGATGCTTCGCATCCACAGACTTCTCCGCCAGCCTTTGGTAATTTGGTCATAACTTCTTGTAAGAATGTCCAAATGATGAACGGTTTGAAGCGTTAGAAACTAGACTCAGAGGTATTTAATTTAATTGGTATTTCACCACCTAAGTCTTCATATTGATAGATTTCTATTCGTTTGAAGTCGAGTCTTGTGCTAATTGAGACATCCTTTTCACTTAATGTATCCAACTTGTTCCACACAAATTCTTACCATTCACAAAACTCCTTATTATGTTCCAACACATCTTAAACATATATTTTCATTTAAAAGTGATGTTGTCCTATCCCATAGGTCTCCTTTAATACTCGAATACATTATCCTCAAATATCGTTGGCGCACTTTAAAATCTTAAATCATTAGAAAATTCTAATGGGGCCTTACAATTGGACCCTTTGAAATTCTTGAAAGGGTGGGTGAAGTATCCTACAAGCTTGCACTACCACCTAATTTATCAATAGTTCATCCAGTATTCCATATGTTTATGCTCCGGAAAAATCATGGTGATCCGTCCCATATGTTAGATTTCAACTCAGTCTAATTGGACAAGGATTTGACTTATAAGGAGGAGCCGGTAGCTATTCTAGCATGGCAGGTCCAACAGCTGAGGTCTAAGAGTTATCCATCAGTTTGAGTACAATGGAGAGGTCAGCCGATAGAAGCATCTACCTGGGAGTCGAGTCGAACATGCGGAGTAGATATCCACATATTTTCAGCAGCCCAGGTACTTTTTCTAATTCTGTTCGAGGACGAACGTTTGTTTTAGAGGTGGATAATGTGATGACTCGAAAGGTCATCTTTAAATTTAATATCCATTTCTGTATTCTGAGACCTCAAATAGCACCATTCAGCTTTCCTCGACTTGCATGCGTAGTTCGTATAATTTTTCGGGAAGCTTTTATGTGAAAAATTGATAAAAATGAGAATTTATACTTTAAAACTCACTTAAGTTGACTTCGGTTAAACTTTTGAGAAAACGGACCTGGATCAGTATTTTGACAGTCCCGGTGGGTCCGTATGGTGATTTTGGACTTAGGAGCGTGTACGGAAAATTATTTGGAGGTCTATAGTTAAATTAGGCATTGAAATTGGTAAAATAGAAATTTAAACTTGAAAGTTTAACCGGGGAATTGACTTTTTGATATAAGGGTCGGAATCCGATTCTGGAAATTTGAATAGGTCTGTTATATCATTTATGACTTGTGTGCAAGATTTGAGGTCAATCGGACTTGATTGGATAGGTTTCGGCATCGAATATAGAATTTGAATATTCTTAAGTTCCTTAAGCTTGAATTGGGGTATGATTCTTGGTTTTAGCATTGTTTGATGTGATTTGAGGTTTCTACTAAGTTCATATGATATTTTACGACTTGTTGGTGTATTTGGTTGAGGTCTTGGGTGCCTCAGGAGGATTCCAGATGGTTAACTGATCAAAATATGGACTTAAGGAAAAATCAGAAATTTTGGCCTTCTGGTGTAATCGCACCTGCGGATTTTTGACCGTAGGTGCGAGCTCTTAGAAGAGAACCTGGCCTTGCAGGAGCAGATGGGGCGTCACAGAAGCACGATCGTAGAAGCAGCACACGCATCACAGAAGCAGAAAAGGGGAAGGGGCATCCTCGTAGAAGCGGACTCTTATCCACGCAAGCAAGCCAGCCCGCATAAGTGACCACAATCTCCACAAAAGCGGAACCGCAGATATGGTTAAGTGTCCGCAGGGGAAAAAGCACTGGACAGATTACAAAAACATAGGGTTCCGATATTTTTGTCATTTTGGACATTTTCAAGACGGGTTGAGGCGATGTTTGAGCGAGAATTGACGGAAAAACTTGAGTTAAGTCCCTTGTGATCATTGTTAGTCAATAATATTGAATCATCATCGATTATTCCGACTAGATTACGTGTTTTTGAGGTGAAATTCGAGGATTTGGGTCTAGGGATTTGAAAATAAGATTTGAGAATTTGAAACTTGAGTTGATATCAGAATTTGGTAAAACTTGTATGGTTGGACACATGGTCGAATGTGCGTTTATATTTTGTAACTTCTGTCGGGTTCCGAGACGTGAGACCCACGAACGATTTTGAGTTAAATTTCGAATTTTAATTGAAAAATTTAGTATTTTCATATAGAATTGATTTCTATAATTCATGTTGAGTATATTGAATTGTTTGTGACTAGATTCGAGGCATTTGGACACCAATTCGTGAGGCAAAGGTTTATTTGAATCTTGAGTTGGTTTCAAATCGAGGTAAGTATCGTGGTTAACCTTGACTTGAGGGAGTAGGACTTATTTGTCTATTTTCTACGTAATTTAATGTGCGGGTATAACGTATATGTGAGGTGACGAGTACTTATGCGTTGTGGTTGAGTCAAAGCATACATGTGGAATTTGTTTATTATGAATAATTGACTATTTAATTAAGATATTCCTACTTAAGTGATTATTGTTTATTTGATCATTTTTCATGAGATTATTGCTAGTTTAATTATTATTGAATATTTTGAAAGGTGAGGTCGGTATTCTGATATTGAATTGATTGATAAGTATATATCACCGCATTTAAATACTCTTCCGAATTTATATTATTATTTTCATGGTAAGGAAGAGTGTAAAAGCACGAAGGGTGATGTCGTGCTATTTATATTATTTATATTATCCTTGTCATGGTGAGAAAGAGTGTAAAAGTACGAAGGATAATGCCGTGCAATTTTCAAAGAGAGTTAAAGCATGAAGGGTGCCGTGCCAGAAGAGAGTTAAAGCACGAAGGGTGACGCCATGCCAATCTTATTTATTTATAAATTTATAGGAAGAATGAGAGTAAAAGCACAAAGGGTGGTGCCGTGCCATTTTTATATTATTAGTTGCTCATTTTATTGTTGATGAATTAATTGACTGCTACGTGACACTTCTCCTGCTGAAATTATTATATTATTCCTCTTCGCATGTTCCCTCCCAAATTTATAAATTGTTATTTATTGTGTTATTGTTGCTTCGTATTTGTATATACTTGTACAGGTTGTTTACGTACGTATCTTGTCAGAGCCTCGTCACTACTTCGTCGAGGTTAGGCTCGACACTTACGGAGTACATGGGGTTGGTTGTACTCATACTACACTCTGCACTTCTTGTGCAGATTTAGGAGTTGGTCCCAGCGGCGCACCATAGACCTGCTCGGATTCAGCTACCCAGGGGAGACTTGAGGTATAACTGCACATCGTCCGCAGTTCTGAAGTCTCCTTCTATCTTATCTTAGCTGTGTATTATCTTTCAAACAACTTGAGTTTTATTCAGACTTTTATTTGTATTATTGTAGTAACTCGTGCACTTGTGACACCAGATTCAGGGATGTATTTTGATAATTCAGTAGTTATGGTCTTCCACACTTTATTTCAGTAATTGACTTCCGTTTAATTTAATTTGTTTAAAAATAGTTAAGATTATTCTAATGTTGGCTTGCCTAGCAAGTGAAATGTTAGGCGCCATCATGGTCCCGAATGTGAAAATTTCGGGTCGTGACAACCATTTTTTTCAAATGTGAACAATAATTATAGTAACTAGCAGTGTTTATAGGGGGAGAGGGTGAGGGGGGGCATTTTACTTAACATGGGACGAGGCGTAAGCCTTGAGACATGAGGCGTAAGCCCCATGAATTTTTTAATTTTTTAATTTATAAAGTAATAAAATAATATAATGACTACAAAAAAAAAGTACATCAAAAGTTTAAGAAAATTAAAATGAATGTTAAAACCCACAAACATAAATTATCTTTTTATAAATACAAACAATGTAGTAGTGTTAAAGTTACTGTAAGATAAAATCAACTATAATGTCTTAACCTTCAAATGATTAAAAGTTCATAATATTATTAAACTACATAGTTTACCCTCTCTAAAAGTTAATAATCAATAAACTTTATAATAATGTAATTTAAAATATTACTCCTAATGAGTAAATATAAAATTACTTTCAAATAGTAAATAATAAAAGTTTGATAATTTTGAGAGACATAAAACTAAAATATGAATACCTATAGTAAGTGAGATATAAATTTTGGTCATTCAAATGATATTGACTCTTCGATGTTCTCAATTAGAAAATATATAATACTATGGCTCATATTTTAAATTATTCTCAATCTTCATATTTATGTAGTTGAATAGAGCTTTAATTATTTATTAGTTGAAGAATTTTGAGTGTCAATAATACTAATTAGGGAATTTGATGCATGATTTGCGCTAGGAACTATTAGGCGAGCCCCAAGCGTTAGGCGTATTTCTGGCGCACAGTCGGGCGCTTGGGGCGTAAGTCTCATAGAACTAAACCTCACATGTAAGCTTAGGGCATTTTGATAGTGCCCGCCTGGGACGAACCCCGAGGCAATCCTAAGAAAGCCTTTTGAAACACTAGTACCGGTAAGTGTTAAAAAATGAATCTAAAAAAAATTAAAACATAATATTGGAGTTAAAATCGGAATGGATCCATTGATGTGGATCTTTCGCCATCATTTTGAGCTGCAAATGCATCGGCCATTCAGTATCAGTTATGGTCTTGAGCCGCTAAGGAATGCAACAATTCCTGAAAAACTGTGGGCTTATATAAACATGTTTCTGAGGCCCGTAGAAGGTTTCCATGAACAACTACTTCCTCTCGAGCCTACTATCTTATTTGGGCTTTAATGCATTCGGTCAAATATATATATATATATATATGGACTACTTTTTCAGAAGAAAGTATAACCGTATATAATATATCTGTATAACCATATATAATAAGTATAAAATCTATGCATATTGGCTAGAAAAAATAAATTATAAATTGAGATGGCTATTTGTGTAAAGACCCCTTATTATTCCACCCCTAAAAACATGTGAAATTCAAAAATATCCAGATTTACAAGTGGTAATTGAAAAATAGCCACAATTTCAAAAGTAATAGAAATTTAGCCACTTTTCATGTAAAGATAAATCTGAACAAAAACACAGTTCAAAATTCGAAAAATATTCCAGCATAATATACTGGAGTTCGAATTTTTTACATGTGAACTTGCAGCATAATATATTGGAAGTTCATACACAAGTGCTCCAATCTCCAGTATATTATGCTGGAACTTTCCGTGTTCTGGAGTTCTAGCATAATATGCTGGAAGTTCATACACAGGTACTCCAATCTCCAGTATATTATGCTGGAACTTCATACACAAGTGCTCAAATCTCTAGTATATTATGCTGGAACTTTCCGTGTTGCAGCAAAATAGTGGCTATTTTTAATCACTTTACAAATGTTGACTATTTTTTAATTACCAATCCGAAAACTGCCCGTACTATTTTTACCCTAAAACTGACTGCGCCAACTGAATTTTCAAGTTTAGCCCGACACAAGAGTTCCTCTTAACTCATTTCAACTTTTCCTTTGAGGTTTTCTTAGGATGTGATAGAAAATATTTTCAATCATTTTTAAGTGATTGGTTATCGAAAAACATTAAGGCGAAATGAAAAGGATGACTTTCTTCAATTATGGACAAACAAGTTATTTTCGTTTATAACTATTTTAATTTTTAATCCATATCATATGTGCCAACCAATACTTAGACATTATTATTATTCTTTAACAATTGTTTTTTTTTCCGAAACACTATCCCAAATTGTTGATATTATTATAAATGTTTTTAAAAATTCATTAGAAAAATTGATTTGCTTATTAATTAAATTCCAAAAAATAAGGGAGAAAATTACTTACTTTCTTGGAATCATTTTAATAGGAAACCTTATTTACAAAATCTTTTTTTTAATGAAGAAGTCATTTTCTAATGCTTCATCAGCAAAAAATATTTTATTAAACACCAAAAGATTGAAAGTATTATAAAACAATAAAAAAAGAGGAAAATTATTGTAGAGAAAAGTAGAGAGAGTAATTCTTATTGATCAGGGATGGATTACAATGGAATAGAACACCTCTATTTATAGGGAAAAAGTGACTTAGCCACCAAGTAACAAACCCTAAAATCTCTCTAAAATATAGACATTCACCTTAAATACAATTTTATTTATAATACTTCCCCCTTGAATATCTATTCGACAGAATGTGCCTCGTTAAAATCTTAACTAAAATAAATTCCAGTGAAAAAAAAATTCTAGAGAAGGAAAAAGAGTACACATGTTTAGAAATACGTCTTTTGGTTGCCTCGTTAAAAACCTTGCAAGGAAAACCCAGTGGGATAAAAACTTGTAAGGAAAAAAGAGTACAACATCTATTAACTCCCCCTGATAAGACAATTAATTCACATCTTTGAGCATTCACATTCCAATCTTGTGCACCATCTTCAAAAGATTGTTGGTAGAGATTTGATAAACAAATCAGACACATTAACTTGAATGAATATATTATACTTTGAAATCATCATTCCTGATAGAGATGTATTGTCTTCATATGATCTTGTTGGAATCATCATTTCAATATCATCACATCGGGGTAAACACTCTTGCTATCATATTATCATGCATATAATTATAGCAAGATATATATGTGCACAAATTACACTTAGGATATGGTAATTCGGGAGCAAGAAATTCTCCAAGAATTGTATATGCTATAAGCATTTTAAATCATTCATGGATTGTGATATAAGTATAGTCAAATAAGCCATATAAATAGTCTTTAGATGCATATCAAGTTTTTATGTCATGCCAAACATATAAGATACATGAAAGTGATTGCACGCACACCATTGACTTTATACTTTAGAGTGTTTGAACTGCATGTCCAATACTACATGTCTTTCATATGAAACCAATTCTATTCAAATTGTGTCTCTTTCATTTGGCCAATATTTTTGTGTTTTTATTCGATATACTTAAGCTCCTCATCTATATTTAGCGCTATCATAGATATCGTCGACGAACATTTTATATTGGTTCCAACATATTTTCTTAAAGACATAACATAGGGATCTCTTCATTCATATTTTTAGGTACTTGAACCTCTCCTGAGATTTTATGAAGTATTATGTCATGGGATCGTCTAGATTACTTGCCTCCTTATTATAATCATTTTGATAATTTGCTCATCTTCTTTATCAAGAATTTTATTTGAATCTAATTTGTCTATACGCTTTAAGCGTATCATAGACTTTGTTCTTCTAGGACTTATTCTAATAGGAGTATTTTTAGTGAGAATATAGTTACTTTATTTGGGTCAGCAAATGCGTCCGACATGCTTTACAATATATTGCAGATGAATTATCTTTTTATGAACTTCAAGTTCATATTATCTTATTCGAGAATCTAGATGTACAAATGATAATTCATTCCTCGTAACTTTTTCTCAACTGTTTATCCTGTATCCCCCTCATGTTAGAAAAACTAACTTGCTTCCTCAACTTTGGAAATCCACCTTTGTGCGTTATGATGTTAATCAAAATATACACCACACATCAATAATAATAAGAAGAATTATTTGGTTCCTGACCGTGAATAACTTGTGAGAGGAGAATGTAATATACTTTCATATATAACTTATATCAAACTGATATATATAACTTTGTTCTCATAAGCAATAGTTTAGCTATTAAGCGGAGGCACTCAATAAATTCTTTTGCTAAACCAACTGTGAAGTAAACCAACTTATCAAGATGAACTATCTTGAATAAAAAAATCTGAAAATAATGCTCTAAATTAAATTATTGAGCAAGTTACCTGACAAATATCATATTGCGGATTAATAATAATCGCACATGTAACCATCTCATGAATGCATCTTATATGGTATACATGGCACGTGAATGAGCCCATATTCATCTTTGATATTTCCAGCATTCATGGGATTCAATCCCAATTTAGTTGGTCTATTAATTAATGAGAACAAATAACATAAAAGAATCCGTAAAGGACTTTCTAGTTCTTTAATATTTACCCACGTGAATTCTCTTTTATTTTTGCACATCATACTTAAATTGATATGGCTAAACTAGTTATGCCAACTGGATAAATTATCAATATTGATAAATTTCAGGTTTACATGACCATGACGTGTGTAATTATCAATAGACTCCAAGTTTATTATGATATGGGTTTTTATATCATTATACTTTATTATGGCATTATTTTATTTGTGTAGTACAAATTGGAGAATAAAGCGGGTCGCTTTTCACATACATATTCCCCGCTACAAGTTTTAGTAATAAAAGATATTAAATCTTTTCATTATATATAGTCTCAATATAACCAACCGCTTTCGCGAATATTTTAGAAACTCAATAAGTTTCTTTGAGACTTACTACAATACAATGTCTTATTGATAATTAATTTTATTCCTCCGAAATAGTAATAATTGGCTCTTCCAGAGCTCTCAATTAATTTTGTACTACCACATATTCATCAACATCCATATGATGAATATATCGTTCAAGGAGAAAGTTATACCATTATGGTTATGGTCAAAATCATTATAGGCAAGATATGTTGCTTCTATTACTTTTGCCTTGTAATAATCACATTACCATAATATTTTGGCATAGAATAGATACGTGACCAATGGCTATTCATGTCATAATAATGCCATTATTTTCTTATTTCATCTCAAACCTCATTCTAGAGGTGACTATGGTATATTCACTACCACTAGCACGTTTATATTCTTCCAAGAATGAATATGTATTCATAAATCACATATTGCCACATTCACATCATGAATGAACCATAGTCATCTATATGTGTTTTATGAATCTCATGTCAAATCGATGACAAACAATAATTTCACAGAGTGAGCGATTATTTTGAGAATACTTATTGTTCTCATTACCACAATGATGTCGATTATAATTTCATCCATTGTTATATCCACATCCATTGATACCTTCACAGTAATAATTTTTTCTTCTTTCAGGCTTATTACATATTGCTACCACATTCTCTTAAGGGAACGAGAATGAAGCAAATTTAATGGGACGTGTTTCCACTTCTTGTGCTCATAATCATACATGAATTTGATCATGGCAAGACATAAAAATTTTATCACTTCGGGTAGTTATAATTTCGCACAAACTCTATTAGAGTTATAATCAAAATTTATTGTCTTTGCTTGTATTTAAAATCTAATTATAGGATTTCAAGAATTTAAAAGAGAAAAATAAGGTAAATACTTACATTAAATACAGAATTTATTCCTGAAGGAAGTTCATGGATCAATTGTCAATCATTATGCTCAATATTATGTAAACATTGAGCATCATCCACGTATCCCAATGCCTGGTGACCAAAGCATATGCCTCTACTCAATTGGTTAGAGTCTCATGCTGATAACATGTTATATAACATGTTCTGCTTCTTTTGTGTTCTTCAGCTATATTATGAGATGTCGGATTAGTTGGTTCAGGTCCGAAGTAGTTTCAGAGTGAATTGAGACACTTAGTTTTTAAAGTAAAAGTTTAAGTTAGAAACGTTAATCGGATGTTGACTTATGTGTAAGCGATCTAGATTTGAATTTTGATGGTTCTGTTAGCTCTGTTAGGTGATTTTGAACTTAGGAATACGTCCGGAATGTGATTTGGAGGTCCGTAGTGAATTTGGCTTGAATTGGCGAATGTTAGAATTTTGAAAAATTTGGTCGGCAGTGGAAATTTTGATATCGGGGTCGATTGGATTTTCAGAAGTTGGAGTAGGTTCGTGGTGTCATTCCAGACTTGTGTGAAAAATTTGAGGTCGTTCGGACGTGATTTGGTAGGTTTCGGCATCGTTGGTGGAATTCGGAAGTTTAGAAGTTCTTAGGCTTCAATTCGGGGGTAATTTGGTGTTTTGATATTGTTTTGAGTGATTCGAAGGTTCGACTAAGTTCGTACGATATTATGGGATGTGTTGTTATGTTTGATTGAGGTCACGAGGGTCTCGGGTGGTTAACTGACCGATTATGGCCTTTGAGAGATAGTTGATTTGTTGGTTTTTGCTGTTACTGGTTTCCTCTTACGCGTTCGCAAGAGGGGGCTCGCGTTCGCGAAGAGTGTTTCTGAGATGGTGAAATTTTGTTCTACGCATTCGCGAAGGTGAGGACGCGAACGCAAAGGGTAGGGTAGTGTGTGCATTGCGAACGCGTAAGTGGTGTCACGTTCGCGAAGAGGAGTAAGGCTGTTGGGGACCCCAGGTCCTTGGTCTACGCGTTTGTGAGGTGAGGGTCGCGTTCGCGAAGCAGTTGTCGTGTTCGCGAAGAGTAAAGCGAAGAGGCAGTCTGAGTTGGTCTACGCGAACGCGAGAGGACGGTCGCGTTTGCGAAGAAGGAAATCTGGGCAGCAGTGTTAAATTTCAAAATCGAGGGTTTGAACCCATTTTTCATATTTTGAGCTAGAGACCACGAATTTAGACGATATTTGAAGGGGTTTTCAGGGAGTTTATTGGGGTAAGTGTTTCTCACTTGATTTTGGTTAAATTTCATGATTATATCTTGATTGTAATCATCTAAATTATGATTTTGAGTGAAAAATTGAGAAGTGGAAAAGTTCTTGAGATGGAATTTTGAGGTTTTGAAGTGAATTTTGAGGTTTTGAAGTGAATTTTGTTATCGGATTTTGGTAAATTTGGTATGACTAGACTCATGAGTAAATAGGCTTTCGGGTTTTCTGACTTTTGTCGGATTTCGAGACGTGGGCTCGAGGGTCGGGTTTGGGCCGATTTCGGATTTTGAGTCTAATTTAGTAGTTTTCTTATGGAATTGATTCCCTTAGCATATGTTAATGGTATTGTACTGCTTGTGTCTAGATTCGGGACGCTCGGAGGCTGATTCGAGAGGCAAGGGCATTGCAGAGTAGAGATTTTCTCGGATTAAGGTAAGTAACAGTTGTAAATTTAGTCCTGAGGGTATTGTAAGGCCCCATTAAAATTTCCTAATGATTTAAGATTTTAAGGTGCGCCAACAGTATTTGGGAATAACATGTTCGAGTATTAAAGGAGACCCATGGGATAGAATCACATCATTTTGAATGAAAACATATATTTAGGGTGTTTTGGAATATACTAAGGAGTTTTGTGAATAGCAAGAACTTGTGTGGAACAAGTTAGATACATTAAGTGGAAAGGATGTCCCAATTCGCACAATATCCTACTTCTCACGCATGCTGATACCAAACTATAAATACTTATGAGGTAATCTACCTATAAACTTAAAGCTTTTTGAGTCTAGTTTCCAACACATCACACCGTTCATCATTTAGGTATGTATACAGAAAGTTATGGCCATTTTACTGGACCTGTGTCATATGCGCGCCCAGATGTGCGGCCGTGCATATTTGAGAGTTTCTGCCTTATGTGCGCGGCCACTTGCCCAGGTGCGCGGCCGCATACGTAAGAGCCCATGAAATAACCCCAAGGCTGGGTAGAGAGAGGGCTAAGTCATTTCTTTGAGCTAGGGCTTGCATAGCAAGGGGAATCCGCCCAACACCTCCCTCCCATGAATCAAGGTAATGTTTTTGGAGTAATTTTGAGTTGATTACTTCTTCTAAACACTTGTATTAACAAGTATTAATCTTGAAGATCCATAAATTTCCATTTAAATCCCCAAACTGGTCAAGAACACTACAAATTAGGTTTCTCAAGAGTTTCACTATAAGAGGTATGTCTACCATCTCTAACTAATCTATGGTGATTATTTATGTATGAAATATGTGTTAGGACTTATGGGATGGTGATTGGAAGCCACAAATGCCTAACCTAGGTTGTGTTGGTATTGTAGAGATTGTAAAATGATTTAATTGATAAGATTTGTGGGTTGGGAGTGAATTGTTGGGCATGCATGTGCTAATAAAAGTTGTAGATGGACTAGAGGCGATTGTGAGGTGAATCATTGGTATAGAAGGTGGTTGTTAGGTGAAGAAATTCCATTGGAGGGGGTTGTAGAAAGATATGCACACTAGATGTTTGATAAAAAGTCTAAATGAATTAAAGTATAGAAATCTTGCTAATATTGGTGCAATTATGTTGCATTGTTGTAGATTGAAGTTGTTTAGTGTGGTGAAACGTCGTAGTAGTTTTAAGGGGCGAATTCCAGGTATGTTGGCTAAACTTCTTTCCTATAATTGAATTCCATGATGTTCTTGTAAGTCCCAAGTTATTCTTTATAAATCAATTATTCCAAATAAGCTTTGTGTTGAAAGGTATATGTTTAAAATGTGTTCCGGATGCTCTTATCATATGATGTTATCCTTCGGGAATGTGTTCAAAGCATGAGTTAGGTATAAAAATGTTATGACTCAAAGTAGTGTTTCAAGTGAAGGCTATTATGCCAAATTGTGTAATAAGTCTTAATGTGCATAAAACTCTTAATTGCTCATAGGTGTACTAAAAGTCGTAATTAGGGATTCCTTGTTGTCGGTAATCTATATAGATGCTTTAAAGTGAAAGTAGCGAGTTGGAATATAAAGTGTGAAGTATTGAGTTGGGGATATAAAGTGTGAGCACCATGCCATGAATGAAAGTTATACTTGTGGCCAATAGCGCCAACGAAATGAAATGATGTGTGAAATATTATGAAATGAGCCTTGATTCATCTACTCCAAATAGACTCCGAAAATAGAATTATCCAAAAACTTATGTACTCAAGTCATGTCCAAATGTAGTTGTTCTAACTATTGCTATGCTTGGTAGATATTTCCAATATGTTTTGATTTCTTACATATTCATGAGTTGAAATTGCGTTTTGCCCTTTTGGGGAAAGGTATTTCAAGAGTATTCTATATGATGATGTTTATGATGATAATCCTTGAAAGTAAAGAAATGAAAGTGCAGAATATCATATACGACCGTAGTGCCATAAATGAAGAATAATATGTATGGCTAAGGGAGCCAATGAATTAATGATGTTGTAAGTAGTTGCAAGTAATTGTGAAGTGATATATGGTGTGAAAGGTTATGAGATGAACGTATTTGTACTTATGTTCCCAATGTGTTATAAGCTCCTATGCCCTCATGAGGAGAGGCTATAGTGTTCCTAAATATTTTAAATGTTGTTAATGTTCTATGATCACCCAAGGAACGTACAAGTAAGTGATAGTATGAACTTGAAATGTGGTCGTTGCCTAAATGAGAATTATAAGATGTTATGTGAACCCTATGGACGGTCTATGAAACGCATAGTGTATTGTATATGTAATCCTGTGAACGGTCTATGAAACGCACATGTATATTGTGTAAGCAAACACTGTGAAAGGTCTATGAAACGCACAAGTGTATTGAATATAGGTGACACTGTGAACGGTCTATGAAACGCACAGGTGTATTTGTATTATATATGTAATCCTGTGAACGGTCTATGAAACGTACATGTGTATTGTGTAAGTAAACACTATGAACGGTCTATGAAACGCACATGTGTATTTGTATTGTATATGTAATCTTGTGAACGGTCTATGAAACGCACAGGTGTATTGTGTAAGTAAATATTATGAACGGTCTATGAAACACACATGTGTATTGTATAGGTGATACTATGAACGGTATATGAAACACACATGTGTATTGTATAGGTGATACTATGAACGGTCTATGAAACGCACATGTGTATTGTATAGGTGATACTGTGAACGGTCTATGAAACGCACAGTTGTATTGTATAGGTGATACTGTGAACAGTCTATGAAACGCACAGGTGTATTGTGTAAGTAAACACCGTGAACGGTCTATGAAACGCACATGTGTATCGTATAGGTGATACTGTGAACGATCTATAAATGCACTGGCGTATTGTGTAAGTAAACACTGTGAACGGTCTATGAAACACACATGTGTATTGTGTAAGTGAACAATTTGAACGGTATATGAAACACACAAGTGAAATGTATAGGTCTAAGATAAGAGAGGGATATGGACGGTCTAGTGAGACGCATTGTTAACGCAGACATAGGTGCCCTTTCATTGGCCTTGTTTGTACATGTTGTTTCAATTACTTTATATTATGTATTCCACACATAGCTCATATGGCTCAGTTAATCCTAAACAAAGTTTAAAATGATGTAAGCATAACGAGACTTGAAATATGAATCTATGGGATATTTCGTAGTTCTTGATGTACTTCGTACGCCTCTTGTTTGAATTACCATGATTTCATATGTTGTTCTGTTTGCCTTACATGCGAGTACTATTCCACATGTACTCACGTCCCTTTTGCGGGGGCGCTGCATCTTTTAATCGATACATGTATACTTCTACAGGATGATATGTATCTTTGATAAGGATATTCTGCGCAACAGATTATGGTGAGCTCGCTATAATTCCAGTGGGCATTTGAGTCTAGTTGGTTTTATGTATTTAGGTATCTATTGTCATAGAAGCTCCATGTACACTGTGGGTCACGTAATTAAAGATTTGAGTTTTGTCATGTATTTATGTTCACAATATTTACAGCTATTTATAAAGCTGTGTAACCATCATGAGAAAGCATTTATGGGCCATTGAGCCAAATGTATTCAATATGAAAGAAGGTTCCGAGTTAGTCTCGGTGTTCCCTTGTTAATATCAAAGAATGTTTGCATATCGTGCTACGAAATGAGAAAGGCCTAAGGATTAAAGGAATGATGCACATAACATGCATAATGTGTGAGGTGCCCAATTGTCCTCGTAATGGAGGAAGGAAAAGTCAGAGATACGACCAAGGTAAGCAAGGTCATATAATTGGTCTCGAGATTCATGGCTATTGTTTTCATGTATATGGTGCAATGTGATGTTATCTATATATTGTTTAGGATTGATTTCTGAGATTCTCTGTCAGGTGGTTAGGCCCCAATTACAGGGGAGACTTTGCCGCGATTTCTAAAAATTTGGGGAGTTAGCCAAATTTTGGAGCTTTTGGTATGTAGATAAAGATTTAAGTCACATTAAGTGTCTATGGCAGACTCTAACCCTCATTCGAGGGCGAATGATCCTAAGCGGGGGAGAATGTAAGGCCCCGTTAAAATTTCCGAATGATTTAAGATTTTAAGGTGCGCCAACAGTATTTGAGAATAACGTGTTCGAGTATTAAAGGAGACCCATGGGATAGAATCACATCATTTTGAATGAAAATATATGTTTAGGGTGTGTTGGAACATACTGAGTTTTTTGAATGGCAAGAACTTGCGTGGAACAAGTTGGATACATTAAGTGGAAAGGATGTCCTAATTCGCACAATATCCTCCTTCACACACATGCTGCTACCAAACTATACAGACTTGGGAGGTAATCTACCTATCAAATTAAAGCTCTTTGAGTCTTGTTTCCAACTCATCAAATCGTTTGTCATTTGGGTATGTATACAGAAATTTATGGCCATTTTACTGGACCTGTGTCATATGCGCGCCCAGATGCGCGTCCGCGCATATTTGAGAGTTTCTGCCTTGTGTGCGCGGCCACTTGCCCAGGTGCACGGCCGCACACGTAAGAGCCCATGAAATAACCCCAAGGCTGGGTAGAGAGAGGGCTAAGTCATTTCTTTGAGCTAGGGCTTGCATAGCAAGGGGAATCCACCCAACACCTCCCTCCCATGAATCAAGGTAATGTTTTTGGAGTAATTTTGAGTTGATTACTACTTTTAAACACTTGTATTAACAAGGATTAATCTTGAAGATCCATAAATTTCCAATTAAATCCCCAAACCGGTCAAGAACACTACAAGTTGGGATTCTCAAGAGTTTCACTATAAGAGGTATGTCTACCATCTCTAACTAATATATGGTGATTATTTATGTATGAAATATGTGTTAAAACTTATGGTATGGTGATTGGAAGCCATAAGTTCCTAATTTAAATACATAACCATTGTTGAGATTGTGGTGATTAATTATGTATGAAATATGTGTTAGGACTTTTGGGATGATAATTGGAAGCAATAAGTGCCCAACCTAGGTGTGTTGGTATTGTAGAGATTGTAAAATGAATTAATTGATAAGATTTGTGGGTTGGGAGTGAATTGTTGGGCATGCATGTGCTAACAAAAGTTGTAGATGGACTAGAGGCGATTGTGAGGTGAATCATTGGTATAAAAGGTGGTTGTTAGGTGAAGAAATTCCATTGGAGGGGGTTGTAGAAAGATATGCACCCTAGATGTTTGATAAAAAGTCTAAATGACTTAAAGTATAGAAATCTTGCTAATATTGGTGCAATTATGTTGCATTGTTGTAGATTGAAGTTGTTTAGTGTGGTGAAACGTCATAGTATTATTAAGGGGCGAATTCCAGGTATGTTGGCTAAACTTCTTTCCTATAATTGAATTCCATGATGTTCTTGTAAGTCCCAAGTTATTCTTTATAAATCAACTATTCCAAATAAGCTTTGTGTTGAAAGGTATATGTTCAAAATGTGTTTCGGATGCTCTTATCATATGATGTTATCCTTCGGGAATGTGTTCAGAGCATGAGTTGGGTATAAAAATGTTATGACTCCAAGTAGTGTTTCAAGTGAAGGCTATTATGCCAAATTGTGTAAGAAGTCTCAATGTGCATAAGACTCTTAATTGCTCATAGGTGTAATAAAAGTCGTGATTAGGGATTCTTTGTTGTCGGTAATCTATATAGATGCTTTAAAGTGAAAGTAGTGAGTTGGGGTTATAAAGTGTGAAGTAGTGAGTTGAGGGTATAAAGTGTGAAGTAGTGAGTTGGGGATATAAAGTGTGAACACCGTGCCAAGAATGAAAGTTATACTTGTAGCCAATAGAGCCAACGAAATGATATGATGTGTGAAATATTATGAAATGAGCCTTGATTCAACTATTCCAAATTGACTCCGAAAATAGAATTATCCAAAAGCTTATGTACTCAAGTCATGTCCAAATGTAGTTGTTCTAACTATTGCTATGCTTGGTAGGTATTTCCAATATGTTTTGATTTCTTTCATATTCATGAGTTGAAATTGTGTATTGCCCTTTTGGGGAAAGGTATTTCTAGAGTATTCTATATGATGATGTTTATGATGATAATCCTTGAAAGTAAAGAAATGAAAGTGCAGAATATCATATACGACCGTAGTGCCATAAATGAAGAATAATATGTATGGATGAGGGAGCCAATGAATTAATGATGCTGTAAGTAGTTGTAAGTAATTGTGAAGTGATATATGGTGTGAAAGGCTATGACATGAATGTATTTGTACTTATTTTCCCAATGTGTTATAAGCTCCTATTCCCTCATGAGGAGAGGCTATAGTGTTCCTAAATATTTTAAATGTTGTTAATGTTCTATGATCACCCATGGCACGTACAAGTAAGTGATAGTATGAACTTAAAATGTGGTCGTTGCCTAAATGAGAATTATGAGGTGTTATGTGAACCCTATGGACGGTATATGTAACGCATAGGTGTATTGTATATGTAATCCTGTGAACGGTCTATGAAACGCACAAGTATATTGTGTAAGTAAACACTGTGAAAGGTCTATGAAACGCATATGTGTATTGTATAGGTGACACTGTGAACGGTCTATGAAACGCACATGTGTATTTGTATTTTATATGTAATACTGTAAACGGTCTATGAAACACACAGATGTATTGTGTAAGTAAACACTGTGAACGGTCTATGAAACGCACAGGTGTATTGTATAGGTAACACACTGAACGGTCTATGAAATACACAGGTGTATTGTATAGATGACACTGTAAGCGGTCTATGAAACGCACATGTGTATTTGTATTATATATGTAATCCTGTGAACGGTCTATGAAACACACAGGTGTATTGTGTAAGTAAACACTATGAACGGTTTATGAAACGCACATGTGTATAGTATAAGTGACACTGTGAACGGTCTATGAAATGCACAGGTGTATTTGTATTATATATGCAATCCTGTGAACGGTCTATGAAACGCACATATGTATTGTGTAAGTAAACACTGTGAACGGTCTATGAAACGCACATGTGTATTTTTATTGTATATGTAATCCTGTGAACGGTCTATGAAATGCACAGGTGTATTGTGTAAGTAAATACTGTTAACGTTCTATGAAACGCACATGTGTATTGTATAGGTGATACTGTGAACGATCTATGAAACGCACAGGTGTATTGTATAGGTCATATTATGAACGATCTATGAAATGCACATGTGTATTGTATAGGTGATACTGTGAACGGTCTATGAAACGCACAAGTGTATTGTATAGGTGATACTATGATCGGTCTATAAAACACACAAGTGTATTGTATAGGTGATACTGTGAACAGTCTATGAAATGCACCAGTGTATTGTGTAATTAAACACTGTGAACGGTCTATGAAACGCAAAAGTGTATTATGTAAGTGAACAATGTGAGCAGTATATGAAACGCACAAGTGAAATGTATAGGTCTAAGATAAGAGAGGGATATAGACGGTCTAGTGAGATGCATTGTTAACACAGACATTAGGTGCCACTTTCATTGGCCTTGTATGTACATGTTGTTTCAATTACTTTATCTTATGTATTCCACTCATAGTTCATATGGCTCAGTTAATCCTTAACGAAGTTTAAAATGATGTAAGCATAACGAGACTTGAAATATGACACTACTTCATAAATACGGGGTATTGTAGCTCGGGCCGTATTTTATCTCAAAACGACAAACTTCGACAAAATTCATTTTCTTCGATTTTCTTACCCTCTCACCTTCACGAATTTACTCATCACTTATTTGATATAGCATAATACTTATAACCTCAAAAATAATCTCATTCCCGAGCTTATATCGATTAACTTACGACAAAACTTCAACTTACGAAAATGCGAGATGTAATATCTCATTTCCGAGCTTTCATCAATTTACTTATGGCGTACTTTCACATACGAAATTATGGGGTGTAACAATATTCCCCCCTTTGGAACAGTCGTCCTCGAATGTTGACTGATGCATTATTCATTTTCATAACTTATGTCTTCCGAATACTTTAGTACTCTCCTTGCCATCTAGGCAATTGTTCTATGAATAAATCCAAAGTCTAGGGAATTTTCACCTTTAGATCTATTTCTCACACCATGACTTGTGGTCGGAATTCTTACAATCTCGTAATTATTGCTACCTTATGTTATACAGTATGTACGTCTTTGACCTTGTATGCGCGCCTATGCGACTCTTCTCTCCTTTTCCCTCAGGTTTTTAGCCAATCTCTATGCCTCACTTTGTAAACATATACAGATCTTGACAAAATGTCCCTCTGGGCATCTATAGGTATACTGAAGTTCTTCACTCGGTACTTTGTTAAACTCACGAATATTGCTATCTCTTATTTCATAGACCCGGTTATCTATCCGTATGACTTTACTGCATCTAGGTAGGTCATACTATACCATAACTCTTACTTTAATTTATCTTTGCTGGGGTCTACTACCAAATTCCAGCTTACTCTCATTGCTTACCCTATATGTATAAGTTTAAGTCTTTTAATACTTTCTCAATACTGTTCATCTTAAGAATGACGACCTAATCTCATCTCATACTTGTAACTTTTATCCATCCATTGTTGATTTACCTCAATATTGATCTACAATCTACCATTGATAACATGAAACCTTTTACGTAATTACTAGGGCTCACGTTGCATCGAGGAAAATCTGGAGTAATTTCCATAACCGTATTTCATAGCATCCTAATGTGATTCACCTTACGCGGGTAATTTAATCCTGTACAATTAATGAAATATCCCTTTTTCTTCAAATCGTTACTCAATCGAAGGCCCAAACGTCATCCTTTATCCATCACAATTACACCTTTATTCTACTACCAGGGAAGTATTCCATCACTTCTAAATGCTATTAGTCTTAGAGTCCTTTGAGTTCATTCAGGATATACTGAACTTTCTATAACTTAGAGAAACCATCAGCTCTCTTATTTTCATGAGCTTAGTCCCGAGGATTTATCCATTCTGGTCACCTTCTCACTCGCCTTTTCTCATCCTTACTCCTGTCTTCCTAAAACTTTGTCGCTCTACCATACTTTAGCTTGCGACCTACATATATCTATTAATACTGCTCGCAACCTTCCTTTAACTTGCTTGCACCATAGATTTCCTTATGTTATTCTGAAACATCAAGTGAGACATCACATCGTCTCAAACTCTTCTTTACTCTCTTAACTAGGCCTCTCGATACTTAGAAACCATAGGATGGAAGATATGCCACTGACGACGCCACTATTATTCCAGGATACTGAATCCCAGAACATCTAGCCTTCTATTCGAAGTATGGACTACTCACGATCTTCTACATTTGAGTATCTCGTACATTGTTCACCTTTACCTTACTTACCTTAAAATCTCGCATCATATCTTCTATCTCTTTCATGACCTCCCTTCCACATAGGTATAATTCACAGCCACAACTTGAAACTCTATTATAACACTTGCACCTTTTGTGCATACATAATCCGGTGGAAGCTTCATACTGACTTCTTATAAGGCTAGTACTCTTCTAACTGGATTTATCGTAGAGTCGTTTATAGAATATGGCTACTGTACCATCTCTATTGTACCTCTGATATTAAGAGTGGTTCTGCAATATTCTCAATCATGATGTTTATAATTTTATGGGTCCAATAATCAGACTCCTGACTTACTTAGTTGATGTAACTTTTTACTTTTCTCTTCCCTCTGATCAACCTTTATGCAGGCTTAAGCTACCTCCCGATCTGCGACTCATGGTATTTGTTATTGCTTTAGCCTTTCATGAACGCTATGGAATATCCATGATACAATCTTCTAATGATTCAATCCTTTGTCTATGACCTGGACTCAATTCTTTCTTTTGAATTATACCGGAGTCTTCTACGACTGTATGATTGTCAACATATATGCGGCATGGATAATACTCTTAAATCTTAAGTGCGTTCATAACGTAACCAACTCTGGATCTTTTCTCGAATAATTCCTTTTGTTCCTTCTCAGCTTTCTTTTGGAGTGCATACAATTTTGTAGTGAGACTGTATTCACATGGCCATTTCTCCTTCGAGTTACACTGTTTAGATTGAAACCTTCTTCCTTATTTTCTCAACTAGTCTTTCATTGTAGGATTTAGGGAGGACCCTCTGACCCTTGTAAAGCTACGAGCTTATCACATCGTATACTCGACATAATTTTTTTATGTTCTTCCTTGCCTATAACTATCCTTAGTTACTTACCTCCACGTCCTTGTGCTTGTAGGGTTGCTTCTGAACTGAAGTTTTGACTGTCTTCCCAGTGGCATTCTCTTTTATTTCCATAACACTCATACGGTACCTTTAACTCCCCCAACTCCTATCTGAATATTTCTCAAGGATCACGATGTCATATCTGCGAGACTAAATTTTCCATGTTGGGGTTCACTATGTTTATCCTGTACGATCTATTGATTTGTCTGTATCCTCTTGTCTAGCCATAACTAGGCTCTTCCTGAATCAACTACTAACTACTCGTTGGCCCATTCTTATATAAATATTCCGCGTAATCTTTCTTGGGTTATATCTTTTGTCTTAACTTACCTCTCGTACTGGCTCCTTATTTATCAATAACATCCCAGGTAGGAACCCTTACTTCCTTTCCTTGACGTCGTGCTTGCATAATGTTTTGGAATTGTAGCATATCGGTAGGATTTGAATAAGTGCAATCTCATTCCTTTCTCATTTTTATCGTATCCTTCCTTTACCATTCCATAGTTACTAGAATCACTTAATTCTGTCTTAATGCCACATCACTCCATATTCCCCCCCTTAGGGGAATACTAAGATTTAGTGTTACGACGAGCTACCTATAGATGTTTTACCTCTTCCTCTTAGGCGTATTTTCACATTATCGATGATCCTTACTCACCTTGTGATAATCCTTTTGTACTAAGGATAAAACATTTCCTTACTTGCGAGGGTGACACTTAGTATAACTGGCATATACAGTCCTTTAAGCTTAACTTTGCTCACATTGCTTGTTTTAGGAAAGCATCTTCCTGAATGACCTTTAAAAGTTATTCTTCTGTCGTTCATTCTATTATTGCCAAAATGCAATCTCTAAATTTCTCATGATGCCGACTATTATGAAATCACTCAGTACCTAATTCATGTTTAGTTTATCTTGTTCACTAGTTCATACTGATTTCTATTATTCAGGGTCTAACTTTTCCTTCTGGTAGTCATGCTAGAGTCATGAACTTATTTCTCGAAATGAGGACATGCCTTTATAGCCTATAATCCTTTGATGTCTCAAGGCCTGTCACCTCTCGTCTTTTCCTTTTCTTGACTATAGACTCTATAATACTGTCATTTGTTTTTGATCTACCGTTGTTATCCATGTATCACATCTTACTCATAATGGTTCATTAAATCTCTTCTTATTTCCCTGCTAACATTTCTGTCTATCACTTTATTGTGAGAACTTAAGCAAGATACTCCTTTTGCTTTTAGTTCCCCTTGCTCCATCCACTGGCTCTTCGGGTTGCCTAACATTCTTTATCTACTAGGGACGGGAGCCACACTAAGGTAATATCTATCCCTTACAGGCTTCCAATGCCTATCTTTGTAGTACTCATATCTAGCTGTACTATTTTAGAGTGCACCATCTGGGTGTCTCACAAGGAGATTTATTAGTACATTTGCAATATCCTTCGGAAATGTCAGCTAACGCTAACAATCCATCCACCATTTTGGGTTACCCTAACCCCAGTTAGACCCTGATATCCTGCCTTCTCTTATACTACTTCTATTAGCCCCCATAAGGCATAAATGAAATGGCTATGGCCAATTGTACATACCTCTGTTATTGTTGAAGGTAACTCAAAAGGCTTATATTCCCCTGTGATAGTCTTCATTAGCTGGGTAGCTCGTACCCTTTTTTTTCATCTTGCTTCTTTTACTTGCTAAAACTTGTATCTATCTTCCGATTCTCTTATTCTTTTTTACCGTAAGAGTGGATAGACATTCTTGCCTAATGGATCCTTATCAAGAAGTTTACACATCTTAGTACACACATGATCTGATGAATACCTCATATTTATCCATCATAAGCATGATGCAAAAATCGAGTTCCTCTGACACAACTCTTCCACAACTATATTTCTTACCAACCGTCTTTCTGGATGTAGGCATCGTCGTATTATGAATAACATATAGTTTAGTAAATTGAGTTCTTACAACTGAGCTCTACCACACGATCTAGAGTAAGAAGAAAGAGTGACAGTCCTAAATGCCCTGTAACCTCCTTCTTATAAGTGTGGTGCAAAACACACCTATAAACAAGACTCTACTAGACACGGTTTGTAGACTCCCTAGGACAGAACTGCTCTGGTACCACTTTTGTCACGACCCAAACCGATGGGCCGCGATGGCCACGCAGTGTCTTACTCAACAGAGTACCAACATAATGTATCTTTCTTATTACATCATCATAGGTAAATGGGCCAAAAGGGGCGTCATGAGATAAACAGAGTAAACATGAGGGAATACCCGACAAAGAATGACCCAACCTGATATAAAAACTTATACACGTGACATACGAGCCTATAAGGATAACATGATCATTTATAAACTCAAAACATAGACCGACAAGGCCATACAAGTATCCGTACACATGACATATATCTAAAAGCCTCTAGGAATACATAATTGTCATAAAGGTCGGGACAGAGCCCCGCCATGGAGCACATCAACGTCTTCCGCTGAGCTGATAGCCTACTTGGAGGGCTCTCAACCTATCTATCGGGACCTGCGTGCATGAAAAGCAGCATCCCCATGCAAAGGGATATCAGTACAAATAATGTACCGAGTATGTAAGGAATGAAAATCAGTAAATAATAGATATAGAGAAACATGGAGTAAAAGACTTAACATGTAAGTTTGAATAGCTCTGTGAATCATTTCATATTTATAATGTCATGCATATTCAAATGTCATGCCATGCATAGGTATATGCATTTATAACATCATCAAGCCTCTGAGGGCATCCCATCATATCATCTCGGCCACCGTGGGCAAATTATCAACGTATACCAGCTGATCAGATGGTAGTGCGTATATAACGCCATAACTTTTTTTCATATCCCATATACATATAACATACGCGTATATAACGCCATCTGGTCATGGGTCAATGTATATGTATAAATGCATGAAATGCATAAGAAATACGTTAATAAGATTTCTCGAAATGCCATAAAAATCAATATGCCTTTCGGATAAACTTTATCAAATACATATTTTTCTGAGACCTGTGAACAAAAGATATAATAATAATTCACATGGAAAATCAAGAATATAGACACTCCTAGTATTTCTATGAATAGAGTCATTTATGAAAGTTGTATATTTT
This sequence comes from Nicotiana tabacum, assembly GCF_000715075.1. NCBI lineage: Eukaryota > Viridiplantae > Streptophyta > Magnoliopsida > Solanales > Solanaceae > Nicotiana > Nicotiana tabacum. Next base: position 102,894,642 of record NC_134081.1, read on the forward strand.
GCTCATTTTATTTGTATTATTTGGATCATGCCAAAAAGAAAGAAGGGATAGCCTTAACATACCTGAGCCGATTCTCTTGACAATTCCTCTAACACACGTCTTTTGCGAAAAACATGTAACGACGGATCGAAGTAGGAAAATATCCATACGATATTCTTGAGAAATATTGTACCGTGCTCTCTTAGAATTTGTAATTCACACTTTATCCCATTGGCACAGAATCAACGAACAACATCATTCATATTTGGTATGGAAATATTTGCTCTTTGAAGGATTCAATTCGACCAGCCCACTCTCCCAATTCTTTAATTCTTGATCTTTAGATATTAGGAAATAAAACATATCACCAGTGTAGGAAAGCTCTTATAGTAGGTGTGGCCCACTTATTAGATGAGTAAGCCACATAATCTTGTAATTGTGACACAAAGTTATATGACTTAAGAGTCATATTTGACTAAGGCTTCTTGGCTGCCACGTGGAGGAATTTGTCCCCACCTATTAATTATCCACAAATACTTAATTACATGGTTAATCTCCCATTAAATCAATAATTAACCAATTACTCACATAATTAAGAATTATCTCAAATTACTTGAAATACTACTCACTTTTAACCCACTTTATATATCTTGCTATCATGGTCATGTGGTACATTGTATGACACTAGTTCATAAATACGGGGTATTATAGATCGGACCATATTTTATCTCAAAACGATAAACTTCGACGAAATTTATTTTCTTCAATTTACTTGCCCTCTCACCTTCACGAATTTACTCATCACTTATTTGAAATAGCATAATACTTATAACCTCAAAACTAATCTCATTCCCGAGCTTATATCGATTAACTTATGACGAAATTTCAACGTACGAAAATGCGAGATGTAATATCTCATTTTCGAGCTTTCATCAATTTACTTATGGCGTACTTTCACGTACGAAAATATGGGGTGTAACATTGAGTTTTGTCATGTATTTATGTTCAAAGTATTTACAGCTATTTATAAAGCTGTGTAACCATCATGAGAAAGAATTTATGGGCCATTGAACCAAATGTATGCAATATGAAAGTCATGATCTAATTATGTTTTGATAAATCATGCATGAGTTATGATGACAGGTTGATGTAATGTAGGCTTGCTCGACTGGGTTCACTCGGTTGAACGCCGGTCACGCTCCCTAAGTTTGGGGCGTGACAGGTATGAAACCCCGAAATTTTGTGTCATGTGACTATTTGGAGGTGACACACATACTAGGTGACAGGTGTGTGGGCGTGCACCATTGGGGATTTGTGCCTTGGTCCGTCCCGTAGAAACTATAAAGTTGAACAACCTGTCGTAGCTATATGCTCTTTATGTGCTTTAGAAAAATTTACTGTAAATCATGCTAGATACCATGTCTAGACCTTATGCCAGTATTGTTTGGACCCTTAGAGGTCGTTTCTTGCTGTACTCTCACTGCTTTAGTTGATATCCTATACTCAGTCATGTTCATGCATTCTTACATCATAGCTCAGTCTCTGTTATTCTATTTGTTGCATCATGTTAATGTTGTTTGGGCTGATTTCTTTGATTTCTAAGAGCCCAACAGACTGGAGAGGTTTATGACTGAATGAGGCTGATGGCCTATTTGTGGGTATTGTACCTCAGCACGTGAGTTTTCTATGCGGATTCTGATATGATATTATAGCACGTGAGTTGTCCGTGCAGCACGTGAGTTGTCCATGCAGATTATAGCGCTTGGGTTATAGGAGACCCTCTGGAGTCTGAACACCCCTAGTGAGTACAGGTACCTACTGAGTGCGAGTGCCGAGTGCTGAGTGATTGTGAGGCATGAGTGATTGTGAGGTTGGAGTGATTGGGAGGACTGAGTGATGTTAGCCCGAGGGGTAGTATATGATTTCATCATCCATGCTCATAGTTGCTTTGAGTCTTTATTTGAGAACTGTTGAAAAATATTTCTAATTGATTTACTTGAACTTGATTTAAACAAGCTGATTTGACTTAAACTCTGGTTATAAAGCATGCCGCACTTTACTAAATTTTTGTGATATGAACGGTACTTGCATTTAGCTCATCACTACTTCTCAACCTTTATTTATTTTTGTTACTTACTGAGTTGGTGTACTCACGTTACTCTTTGCACCTTGTGTGCATATCCAGGCATTTCTGGTCACGGTAGTGGTTGTTGATATATTCAGTAGCGGATCATCGGAGATAGCAATGTAGCTGCCTGGCGATCGCAACCCTGTTTTTCTCCTTCCTTATCTTCCCCGGACTATGCTAGTCTTGATGTTATCAGACAGTTTGTAGTAGTTGCTCATGACTTAGTGACACCCCGATGTCGGGCTATCTTTTCTGCATTCTATTTTTATTTTGGTTTGAACCCTTTAATGAAGATTCTAGTAAAGCAAAGATTATCTTTTAAATGAAATATCGATGTGTTTTGGAAATGTGTCAGCTTGCCGAGTACCACGATAAGCGCCATCATGACAGGTTAGGTTTTAGGTCGTGACAAGTTGGTATCAGATCCTAGGTTACATAAGTCTCATGAGTCATGAGCGGGTTTAGTAGAGTCTTGCAGATCGGTACGGAGACGTCTGTACTTATCTTCAAGAGGCTGCAGAACCTTTAAGAAAATTCCACATTCTTGAATTCTTGTCGTGCGAATCTGTTGATTCTGGTAAATAAACTTCTGTTGTTTAATTCTCTCACAGATAGTGAGGACTCGCACTACAGGACGGGAGGACGAGCCACCAGTACCACCAGCCAGGGCCGCAAGAGGCCGACACCGCGATCGAGGCTGTGGTAGGGGTAGAGGTGCAGCCCGCACAATAGCTGGGGCAGTACCTGCAGACCCACCAATTACCCCAGATCAGGATCAAATCCCAGTTGTTGATGCCCCAGCTCAGGCACCACCTATGGCTATTGTGATTCCAGGCCTTCAGGAGGCCCTAGCTCAGATTCTGACAGCGTGTACCGGCCTTGCTCAGGAGGTCTCTATCCCGACGGCCGCAACCACTTCTCAGGCCAGGGGAGGCACTCAGACTCCTGCCGCTCGTACACCCGAGCAGGTTGTTCAGGGACCCCAGACATCGGGGGCACCACCAGCCCAGTCGGTTGTAGCTGCTCAAGACTGTGTGGTTCCTGCTATGCCTGAGGATGATCAACGTAGGTTGGAGAGGTTTGGTAAACTCCAGCCTCCACCTTTCAGTGACACAGAGAGAGAAGATGCCCTAGACTTCTTGGACAGGTGTCAGAGAATAATCCGTACAATTGGTATTCTAGAGACTTGTGGGGTCTCATTCAATACTTTTCAGTTTTTGGGGGCTACACTCAGATGGTGGGAGACTTAGGAGAGGCGTAGGCCTATTGGCACAGCACTCCTTACTTGGCAGCAGTTCTCCGTGGTCTTTTTGGAGAAGTTCGTGCCTCAGTTCCGCAGAGAGGAGCTGTGTAGAAAGTTTGAGCTGCTTCGCCAGAGTGATATGTCTGTGACGTAGTATGAGATGTGATTCTCAAAGTTGGCCCGTCATGCTCTATGGTTGGTTCCCACAGACATGTAGCGGATCATGAGGTTTATAGATGGTCTCACTTTTCAGCTGCGGTTGTTTATGACCAGAGAGAGGGTTTCTGGTGCTACTTTTGATGAGTTTGTCGACATTGCTCGGTAGATTGAGATGGTTCGCGGTCAGGAGAGGATTGAGAGGGAGGCCAAGAGGCCTCGAGGATAGAGAGGATTTAGTGGTGCTCCTTATGGGGGTCAGTTTCAGCACGGCAGAGGTAGTCTATTCAGGCATACTCAGCCAGCCTGTCTAGTTCACTGTGGTGCATCATCGAGCCATGGTTCTCACAGTTCTCATCAGGTCCACTCATCACTCAGTTCCCTTCCAGCCCAGAGTTCGTCCTATGCTCCATCAGTTCAGGGCTCCTCTATGCCATGTTCTTCTACCAGTAATCTTGGTGCTCGGGGCTCTCTTCAGTCCCCGTCGCCAGCACCAGGGAGGTTTTTTTAGTGTGGGGATTTGGGCATATGTGGAGGCAGTGTCCTCATCGTCATGGAGGTCTATCTTAGCAGAGGAGTCAGCCTTCGACTTCAGCACCAGTTACTAAACCACCTGCCCAGTCAGCTCGGGGCGGAGGTTAGTCAGCTAGGGGTCGCCCTAGAGGGGGAGGCAGATCAGGGGGTGGCCAGACCCGTTTCTATGCCCTCCCTGCCAGAACAGATGCTATTGCTTCAGATGCTGTGATTACAGGTATTGTCTCAGTTTGTCACAGAGATGCCTCTGTATTATTTGACCCTGGTTCCACTTATTCATATGTTTCCTCGTATTTCGCTCATTTTCTGGATATGCCCCGTGAGTCTTTATTTTCATCTGTTCATGTAGAAAAGAATTATTCGACCAATTCGAGATGAACAAAGTGCTTCAAAAGGTAAAAACAAAAAAATGCGAACACTTACATGTATTATTCTAGGCCTCGGGGAAACCATCGACATTAGCCACGACGGTCTCAGTCTTGACATAGAAGTAGTCGAGCCAGAATTGTCGACTACCCTTGTCGTCCATCTTTACCACCCATTATTTGCTCCCATGATATCGAAGGTTCAACACCGTCCCTCTGTAAAAGCTAGGTGCGAACAGATGCACTAAGTGCCACACCGTGACCTCGACCCCGGCAAGTTCAATAAATTTTGATACCATTTTGATGACCTTATAAATATAAGGGGTGAGCTAAGCAGGGCAAATGCCATAATGGTGGCAAAACTACTCCACCAGTGGGAGAAGAGGGAATGAGTAGCCAATGGTAAACGGGTAGGCATAAAGAGCACAATACCCGGGACGATGAACGTGCACTTTGTCCTCACCAGCGAGGATCAATTCTACATGACTGGGAAGGCCGGACTTGGTTTTGAATATAGCCAAGTGCTTAGACGTCATCGATGATGGAAATTTTCCGCTCATCATGTCCGGCGACTGTTGAAAATCATACCTAGCCTGAGGGTTGCGGGGGATGATCTCCTCCACTGAAGGAAGAGCTTCATCTTTTGCAGCGGCGGCGACACCTTTCCCAAGAGCAGGGAACACAATAGCAAAAGAAATGACGTGACTCTCTTCATCAGCATTAGAGGGAAGATTAGACATGGTTATGGAGTTTGTAGAAGATAAGAGTATACGAGGAAGTCGAAAATGCAGTATGAAGTAGGAGAAGGAAGTCCAAAGTAGAAATTTAGAAAGTGTAAAGTTTGAGTTTTGATGAAGCCTTCCCTATTTATAGAAATGAAGGCACGAGACCCGAAATGGCTCATCATGATTGACACAGGAATTGAAATGACAAAGCCAATCAAAAGTCACGCATAAATCGATGCGACACTTCGGGAACAAACGTCATCATGACGCCTAACGTCATGACGTCATTTCTTTTTGTGGACCAGACGGTTCCAGAAAATCACCCGGGAAAAATTAGGAGTTCGAAATATGTGGTCCACGGAGAGCCACACTGCTCGCTTGTCACAACGACCACGACCGCTGTTGTCATATCGTTAAACTCGCCCATGAAGACGACCTCAACAAGTGAAGGGACTAACTGTATGGGCCAGCATTGTCATAGTCATATGAGAGCCTAATCGATATTATAAAAGCCTTCGAAAGCCACCACGTGTTATTAATTTGGTTTCAACGAAGTATGAACAAGAGGTCGAGGATTCAACGGAGGTCGAGGTCGAGGACGAGTACTCCCCTTAGCAAAGTAGTAACGACTAGTTTTAGATATAAACTTTAAAGGGAATATTCTAGTGAATATTACTTTTGTACTATTAGAATTTTGTGGCCCATGTGCCCTTATAAATAGTAAGAGATGTGGTTATAGAGGGGGGATTTGACACTCATTGTAAAAAATAATACATTGACATTCTCTGAAGATTCTTGCTTTATTATACACATATAAAATACACCTTTTCTTCAGATCTGTATCTAACCTTGTTCCCACGATCCAAGAAAAATCCAAATATTCAAAGGCTCATCAATCATTTATCATTGTTAGAGGGAATATCAAAGAATCTCATCCCATTTCGGTTGACTCGCTTGCATTTATTTACATTAATGCAATTATATATCATTTACTACTATTTAATGTTATTCTCTTTGTTCTTAGGCCATTGAATATTGATTTACTGTTGTCCATTTATTGACATTTGAACAACATTTGTGACTCTCACTACTAAATCAGTTAAACAATATTTTGGATACTAATATTGGCTAAGATTAACTCTATTCTATTAGAAAATCTACTTGTTTAAACTTAGATCTAAATTTTGGATTAAACAATACCCTTTTTGACAATAATTATTGTAGTGAACCTTTGTTAACTAAAAAAAAAATTGTACTACTTCATTGCACACCAACTCAAAAGTATAAAAGACGACGACAATAACAACCTAGTAAAATCTCAAAAGTGGTATGAGGAGGATAGAGTGTACGCAGACCTTACCCTTACCCAAAGGGATAGAGAAATTGTTTCCGATAAACTCTCGGTTCAAGAATATGAAAAAGACAAAAGCAAAAAAGAAAAAGGCAATAATATTATTTTACTATTAGAATTGTAAAGAACTATATTGACTCATTTCCTATTAAGAAATTTTAAAAAAATAAATCAAAATAAAATAAAATGCAAGCCAAGCATTCCCCTAGGGTTTTAGCCCAAACCCCTCTAATTTCATTTCAACAGAAAAATCTTTTCCATTTGGAAACATTCTGAACGATTCTCCTAACCCGATGGCCTTCGCCGCCGCTAGATCCATTTTCCGGTCACCGTCCGTGCGCAATGCCGCATCAAAGATAGCGTCGGAGGCTAAAGCAGCTCGATCTCCATTTCGCACGGCTTCTAGAACTCCTCTTTCCAATCGCATCTTTAGGTACTCTTTTGTGCTTGCTTTACTAGAAATATCTAGAATATGAATTTTTTTTATATATAATTATCGATGTGACTGAACAAATTACGCATTTGAAGGTGTCCTGCTGAGTTGAGCGCTTGTGTGGAGTCACTGCAACCATACCACACTGCTACAGCTTCGACTTTGATGACTTCCATGCTTACTGACTCTCTCCGTAGTTACAGTTGGCTTTCCGAAGGTAATTTTGTACTCTGTGTTTATATCGCCTCATAACTTTGCTGATTTTCACATGGATTCGCTAGAGCTCTGTTATTGATTAGTTAAATTTCTGTTGGTACCCTATTTTATTTAGTTGACCTAATTAGAGCTGAATGTGCAATGTGTGAGTTTATTTGTTAAGTGAATCAGCTTTGTAATATGTGATATTTGAATTACGGCCTCTTTACATTCTCAAATAAAGAATTACGGCCCCTTTACATTCTCAAAAAAAAGAATTACGGCCTCTTTAGTTCTGCTTTGTTTGTGCTAATGAAAATGTTTGAGAACTATGCAATGGTTTTTGTGTGAATTTAGTTATTAGGTGATGCAGATCTCAGTATATACAGTCAGTTGACTATACTTTAATTAATCAGTGTTGCGAATACTTTGTTTTCAATCTGCTCAGTTTACAGGATCAATATTGAGTAAATTCATAGTAGTCAGACTATTCTTTTTCTTTGATAATTGAGAAATCCCTGAGGCAAGTGGCGCACGGTTTGAAATAATGGGTCGTCCCTCTACCCTTCTCCACTTAAATACCTGACTTTTATCAGATGCGTGACATGTGCAGAACCCACACATCACGTGCTGCCCTCTTACCACTGGACCAATGCCCTCAGGGTCGGACTTATGTTCACGCTAGTCATCTAATCACAATTCTCTTTTATTTGGGTTTTGAACTCTGGCCATTATTATGCAAGTCATTTTACCACAATTCTTTTTTATTTGGGTTTAGATTGGCCATGCTTTGCGAAACCTCATAGAAGTCACTAAGGGAAATTAATGAATGTAGAAATTCAAAATGGGGAACTTCTTTTCCCTCTCATTAGGATCAGGGGGTCAGGGAACAAGGATGTAATTATCTGCTTCGCTGTAGTTACAATGATCAATATTTATGACAAATGGTTCTGAAAGGACAGAATATATCCATACTTCTGGCTTCAAGTTTTTGATCTTCAGTTCCCTCTATTATTTCTCTTTCAATTTTGTCATTGCTGGGGAAGGAATGGTGTTTATTTGAGAGCAGAATAGATCTACAGATAGCTCCCTGTTGTAATTAGCTAAAAGTGTCAATCTAGTAATTAGCTGAAGGTGTTCGTATGATAGTTTTAAGTTTTAGTCCAGGAGGAGTTGTAGCTCTCTTCTTCATCGAAACATCCAGTGCTGGCTGAATCCTTCATGATTTCAAGATTGTTGAAACTATGATCTAGTTGATTACTACCTCTGCTGGTAACAACCTTCAATCTCTGCCATGATTCAACTTAAATTAGACTTGAAATCATTCTTTTCCACCTGAATAAATTAGCCAATTGAGATGGAGTGTACCTACCATGTATTAACATCATTGGATATACGTTCTCCTCTTGATGTCTATCTAGTTCTCTTTTCCTTTCTTTCCTATAAACCTAACCATTTGGTGAGATTTTGTAGTTTCCGTATATCCATTTTTTTAATATTTGTCTGACCAACGGGTTTTTATTTTTTGATATAGGTATCTAGCAAGACCTATAGGACCCTCGTTCGATGTCCTTCCCCTCATTTACGACTTTGGTAAGTCAATTAAGTTTTTCTCTTTAGTGTCTTGGACATATCCGAAGTTTAACAGGGACCTTCTAATTTATAGTTTTGAAATATGAAATTTTTTGGAAAAGAAGTTTTGGCTACTGAGCATGATATATGGAACCTCCTTTTTCCTCCTGATACAGTGGAGAAAATACCCTTAAACAATTTCATTGCCCTGAAAGAGTTTATTGATCTCAAAGGCAGCGTTATGCTAAGTAATTGCTATTAGTCTCTTGCATTCTCTTCATTTGAGTGTTGCCCATATATTTCCCAATTCCTATTTCTGTCACTTTGATTGAGTGTTGGATACTTCATTCTTCCTGTTGTAGGCGTTGACAAGACTAGATGAAGGAGAAGCTTAGAGGACTGAGTTGGATTCATTTATATTTGGAAGCTTTCAGTTTAGAAATTGCTACTTGCATAAAATTTGCTGAGTACTTCTGCTGGTTTAGAAATAAACTATGATGGTTGTTAGGGGTGTATAATGACCGCATATTCTGTAGATTTTGCTGATGAATATCCCATCACAAAAAGATTTAGCCGATGCTTATTTGCACTGAGAGATTTTTATTTCATATTCTTGTGCATTCTGGCTCTTATTCATGGATGCCAATTGGATTTAATAACTTGACAAGCACTATCATGTTTTCTTTGTTTGGTTGCCTCGGTAGATATTTGTTAAATCAGGATGTTTTCCTAGACTACACTTGATAGAATTGGTGCTTACAATTTATTTTTATTCAATCAGCCCAAAATGAAGATGTGTGATGATTTTCGGAGAGCTGAAGCTAAATTTACGTTTGTAGTTTCTCACAATGTGGCGCTAAGTAAAGAGGTTATAATGAGTCACCAAAGAGCGCCGCTGGATTTTTTTAATTGTTAAACTTAGAACATGTCTTGGAGATCAACGCTTGATGTAGTAATAATTTGATGCAGAATTACATTGCTGATTCCTAGCTTGTGTGCCTTTCTCTTTATATATCTTTGTTATTGATGGTAACTTCGTACCTTTCTCGTTGTAACTTTGCTATTGCTGTTTCTAAGGTAGTTGGGCTTTACTGTAACACTGACTTCTTGTTAATCAATCAGTTTGCGATAATGACACATTATCAGTTACCTGTCGTCGGGGTTGAAGCTACGCTATCATTCAGACTTGCCATTGAAGTAGCTATTTGCAGGGTTTATTTGTTATCTTAATTGGGTCTAGAGTCGTTGTAAATAAATTTTCAGCCAATTTTGTGGCTAAAAATTGTGCTTCCATCACAACAGTTGCGTTGTTTTCTCACTCAGTAATAAATGTTTGGTCGTTGAATTATTATGTAAATATGAGGATTTAACGATTCTAAAATTGGCATACAAAATTGGCATTATGCATATTGCAATTCTAAAAGTTTGTTAATAACCCACATCATTCAAATTCAACCACAGCTGAAATCAACAATAATAGGATTACGAAGAGAAGCACTAGGTGGAAGAAAATTTTGGAAATGAATTACTTAACTTACACATTTATAACGAGTACCTACTAAACACTGAAAAGAAGTTTGATACATTTGGTGGTGGTTTTGCTGCACAACAGTCAGCTTCTTTTACATTGTGTTAGGTCGCATCGGTTATGGTAATACAAAATACGAAATACAAAGGCATCGATTGTCAATCTTAGGAACTGGTTTTTACCTGTTACAACACGGGAAATGACTGGAAAGTAAAAAACCCACGCTATAACCAAGTGAAGAAAGCAACACTATAATATGAGGTTGATGACAACAGATCATGAGTTACGAAGTACTGGCACTTTTGCTCATTAATTCCATGTGATTGAAGATATGCATAGCAATAATTTCAGATTTGAAGCAATTTTCTGGCTGTAACTTCAATCTTTTCATTTCTAAAGAGCTGTCTACTCTTCTACGTTCACCAGCTCATACTCTACCAAAGATAGGTTGTTCTCCTCGTTAACACCAAAATCAGCTGGTTCAGTAACCTCAACACGACCCCATTTGTCTACTGCAAGTCGCATTGAACCTTTGAACATGTCTATCTTTGCATTACGGAGAATCACAGTGGCATCGGGCTTCATCATATCAACTGCATGTGAAAGGAAATAGGTGAATAACCAAAACTCAAAACTAAAACCGTCCTTCGGAAAAAAGAAAGTACTCTCGTTCAGGCACAAAATCACATAAACAGTTCAAAGCATGAAAAATTCCAATGGCCAACAGATCTGCATATTTAGCCAGCAACCTCAATACACAAATAGAATTATTAATTGCAGTCAAATATGCATGCCAAATAAATCAATAGCATAAACTAACCAGTATTTCTCCATGAAAAGAAAATATTTCAGTATTTGCTACTCCATCTTAAAAGAGAGTTGTTAATATAGCTAAATGTTGACAAGTGAGGGAGATAGCCTAATGGAAGTGACCTTCACCTCTAACAAAGAGGTTGTGGAGTCGCAACGAGATCAAAGAGGGAAAATGACCGCCGGTGACTCCTAAGCAAGGGGATTGTTGGCTGGGGTTTAACTAAACTATTACAGCTCTGTTCAAACTAAACTCATATGCTATTTACTAAAGGCTAGAACGAGAGTCAAACGAGTTCATATAAAGAAATGCATTTCTATCCATTAAACGGACTCAACAAAGGGAGGGAAGTGCATATTAATCATAGAGAAAGTGGAATTTCCACATAGGGGAAAGGAAATGCTTTGAAGTAGAAGTTTTTGTTCCACCTCATAGCTTCCTAACAAGACGAGCTGAGCAGGTCAATCAAGCACAATGTTTCCGAACTTGTAAAATCACAGCATCCTCTTCGTGTTATCATGATACTCTATGAAAATGTACAGGAAAGAAACAAGCTTATTCTTAGAGGTCCAGAAAGAAATCAGGATTAGGACTAGGGGTGGTAAACGGGCGGGTTGGATATGAGCAAGTCGAAAACGGGTAATTCAAAAACGGATAAATTATCCGACCCGACCCATATTTTAGACGGATTAAAAATGGGTTATCCGGCGGATAATATAGATATCCACATTATCCATGTCTTCTTGAATATGATCACTTGTGGAAGAATTGCTAGTCTTACAAACTTGAGGAACCCCCAATTTGAGGCTTTACAAATGAAAAAGTTAAACACATTAGTTATCCATTGATTATCCATTTGGTTAACCATTTTCTAAGTGGATAATATGGTTCTTATCCATATTCGACCCGTTTTTAAAAAGTTCATTATCCAACCCATTTTTTAATGAATAATATGGGTGTATAACTGTTTTCTTTTAATCATTTTGCCACCTCTAATTAGGACACAAGCTAGATTTCCCAATTACAGAATTAACCGCAACTCATTAGATGCTAGTATAAAACATGACACCAGATTGACATGTTATCAATACCGAAAAATCCTTCATAACATGCAAATGCACTCATTTGTTGTATTAAGTTTCTATTTATTCTTCAATTCTTCAAAATTCATTAAGGAGACAGTTTCATTTCCAGCTTTTCTCAAACGATCGTAACGCGGAAGTTACCATAACCTAAACCAGTGCATCAAACCGAACAAAATTTTGAAAATTAAAATCAAATATAAAAGTAAGCTAACAATTACAAATACAAAGCAAAATTCCATTTCCGAAAATGAGAGATTATTTTGTACATACCCTGTTCATTACGGGCGGTGAAGAGGATGGAACCGGTATCATCACCGACAAGGCACTCGGCGAGACGAGCCGGACCACGAGGATTTAGCGACGCCGATGATCTGCCGCCTCGATTGGCGCCGCCAGTGGCTTTGACGGTATTCGATTGAACAACCTTAACCGTCAAGTTGTGTCCATGTGTCCCTGGCTTTAAGCTATCCACTTTCACAAAAACTGGCTTCTTCTTCTCCGTAGTAGCTGCCGTACTCGGTGCCGCCGCTGTTGCCATTTTTGATACGAAAGCAAAAATCCTTAAACCCTAATTTCAGAATTTCTGGAATAAGAACAAAACGGTGGTGTATGAAGAAAAACAAACGATTTTTAGGGTCTTTGAAGTGGGCCTGTTCTGTTGACTTGGTTCCACGTCGTCGTCGCGTGTGCCCAAAAACAAAAGTTAATTATTGGGAAAAAGGAGACGGGAAAATGATTGGTACGGAAATAATGCCAAAAAATGATTTGGGTAAGGATGTATTGCACTATTGCTTGCTGTTAAAATACATGTACTTATTTGCCTATAAACTAGTCACTGAGCATAGTACATATTTGGGCTAAATAAAAAGTAGGCTGAGACACTTAAATTGTTAGAATTTTTCATTTAGACACCTGTACTTGAGGATGTTCTTAATGAGCACGTATATTATACGAATTTTGTTCTAATTTGACACTCTTTTACAATTAACGAAACTTACAAAGTGTGTGCAATACACTCACTACTGACATGGCAAATGACGAATAAAATGAGGATATATATCTGTTTGAGTTAAAAAAAAGAGGAAAAACTATGTTAAATCTATTTAATAAACAAAATAAAAATAATATTCTCAAAAAGAAAAGAAAAACTTAATTTACACCCAATCAGGAAAGAACACATTTAAAAAAAATGAGACATTGGTGTTTTAGAAATCAGTGTTCTTCACTATCTTCATGTGTGTTCTTGTTCCAACCACGATTTTAATCCAAATTTTTAAGAGAAACTTCTCCAAATTTATTATAACTTCAGCTAAAGATTCCCCACAACGCCCTGAAGACAAACCTAACATTAATTTCTCAAACTTTCATCAAATCAAGTAACCCATTTTAAACCTTCAAGCTTTTTAAAGACCCCATTAATGATATTTCGATTTAAAATGAAGAACTCAGACTCATTTCAGTTTTAATCAATAGGGACGATTGTTGGTTCAAACTTTCGAGCTAAATCAATGGTGGATGCACAACAATGGTGAAAGTGGAGGAAGCAATGGTGGAAATGGTGGTGGAGAGAAAGCAGAAGGAAAAAAAAAGAAAAAATTTATTTTGGGGGCTCTTCACGCGCCTATATTGGGTGAAACTCACTCTATGTGCCAACTCAGCAAGAAGTGCCTAATTGGAACAAAGTTCGTGTAATGGACGTGCTCATTAGGAACACGTCCAACTCTATGTGCTCATTAGGAACACCCCTAAGTTCAGGTGTCTAAATGAAAAATCGTGCCAACTTTAAGTGTCTCCGTATCCGTATGTATTCAGCCTAAAAAGTATACTTTTATCTAAAAAATTTGTCGTTAGATGAATTAGTTTTACCTATCCAATCAATAATTGCTTATGATTGCATCGCTATTCAATCGATTTTTGGGTTATAAGCATTATAAGATATTTCATTAATTGTAAATTATTTCTTAATACAGTAAAGTGTCACTTTTTTGTGGATAGACTAAAAAGAAAAAAGAGCCTTATAAATTAAGATAAATGGAGTATTAATTAGTAGGGGTTAATTGAATACAATAAAGATTTAAAATTAAGAAACACCTCTAGATTACAAATAGTAAGTAGGAGTTACACAAAATAACGGCTTTGAGTTAGTAAGTTTTTATATCAAACCAAAGACACTAACTAATGCTGTTTAGACTTTTGTTTATTACTAATCTTATTGTATGCGCGTTGCGCGTGTACTCTGTATAAATGAGAAAAAACTTTTTAAAATAGCATAATTTATTATTCGAAAGATGTATTTGTGTTACATCTCTTTATTTTCACTATCTCGATTCGATTCTGAAGCCAAAGAATTTAATAGCTTGCGATCGTAGATAATGAGGATAATGATCGTCGCGTGAACCTCAATAAGAAGTTAAAACAATTCTTTCATGTAAAATATATAATTTTTTTTTTTGGTTTTTTAGTTCGGGCATAGTAAATTTATTTCTATTGTCAATAAAAAAGAATATTTCTTTTGTCGATTGGAATTGAGATCATTCTGGCGCAAGCAGTCATGTAGCCATGTATTTTGTGATTTGGTTCATAGTATATTCTAACTTCTAACATTTTTTTTTGTAAATTTGCGTGCAATAAAAATATAATTTGATTATTTATTGTACGATCATGCATGCTTTTAATATTTTTGGCTCATTGCTTTGGAGAAAATTGGCAAATAAGTATATTTTTATAATTTTCTAATTTTTTGAGCACGTGCGCGAAAAATAAAGCTACATATTAATTGTGAGATTACTTCATATCAATAATATTTTGAACGAGCAATCAGATTGCTTTGTATATTGTTATTTTGTGTCTAATTTTTGGAGCATGCTCCTAAAAGAATCATCAATGATATTTAAATAATGATAATAATAATAATAATAATATTTAAAAAAGTAAACTTTTGTAGTATTACTTCGCGTTGATGATGACAAGGTTTTGTGGCATTAGTTTTTCTGGGATTGCTTTGTATATTGTTATTTTGTGTCTAATTTTTGGAGCATGCTCCTAAAAGAATCATCAATGATATTTAAATAATGATAATAATAATAATAATAATATTTAAAAAAGTAAACTTTTGTAGTATTACTTCGCGTTGTAGTATTACTTCGCGTTGATGATGACAAGGTTTTGTGGCGTTAGTTTTTCTGGCCTTTTAGCTTCGTGTGAGATTTGCAACTTTAAAGGATTAGTTATATTGCCTAACTAAGAGAGAAAATCTAAGTTAGAAGAATTTATTATACATCTAAATATTAGGCTAAGTATTAATTGAAGTCGATTTGAAAATCCTAAATATTAGGAAGTTAATTTAAATTATAATTTAACTCCTTGTGAAATCTATTTTTAAAGGGTAAAAAAGGCGAATAATATTTTGCTAAAGGTTTTCGTGCTTTTAATATAGTATAGATAGATAGATTACTTTTATAGATGCTAAAATGTATGTCAAACGGAACTGAGTTTATTTTCGTTTAGTTTACTTCCACCAACTTCTGCAACCATTACTCTTCAATGTAATATGGGCACATCAGATATTTGTGCTAAATAAGAAGTATACTTCCATGTCCCAATTTATGTTATTTTATTTGATTAAGTATGAAATTTAATAAAAAAATTAATTTTTTTTCAAAAAAAATAATTTGTAGATATTTGTGTGATTAATGAAAATTTTAAAGTTAAATTGTTTGTTAATATAGTAAGGTGTCACTTTTTTGTGGATACACTAAAAAAGAAAGCGAGACTTACAAATTAGCATAGATGGAGTATTAATTAGTATGTGGTAATTTTTCATATGATATATTAAAAATGAATACAATAAACGACAAAGTTTTTTTAGCATAGTGATGTCTGGGGAGGGTAGTGTGCACGCATACCTTACCCCTACCTTGTGGAGGTAAAGAGACTGTTTTCAATAGACCATCGGCTCAGGAAAGCATAGGTACCATAATAATAACAAGAAAACAAGACGGAACAACCCGAGAAACCATGTAAAAATAGCATACATAACAAAATAGTATGATGATCGAAATGCAAAAAACAAAAAACGACAGTTATTCAAAGAAACTTAATACCAACCAAATACGTGAGGACGTACTAATACTACCAGTATGAATAATCTAGACTACCTAACCTACTATGTTAATCCTCGACCTCCGCACCTTTCTATCAAGGGTTATGTCCTCGGTCAGCTGTAGCTGCGCCATGTCATGCCTAATCACCTCACCCCAACTCTTCTTTGACCTACCTTTACCTCTCCTAAGGCCCTCCAATGTCAACCTCTCACACCTCTTCACCGGGGCATCTGTGCTTCTCCTGCTCACATGTCCAAACCATCTAAGTCGTGCTTCCCGCATCTTGTCTTCAATAGGGGCCACACCCACCTTGTCCCGAATAACTTAATTCCTAATCCTATCTAACCTGGTGTGCCCGCATATCTATCTCAACATCCTCATCTCTGCTACATTTATCTTATGGACGTGGGAGCTCTTGACTGGCCAACACTTAGCACCATACAACATAACAGGTCTGACCACCGCTCTATAAAATATACCTTTAAGTTTTGGTGGTACCTTCTTGTCACATAAAATACCGAAAAATAAGTTTCTATTTCATCCATCCCTCCCCAATACGATGTGTGACATCTTCATCAATATTCCCATCCCCCCTGTATAATAGACCTAAGGTACTTAAAACTTTCCCTCCTAGGGATGACTTGTGAATCCAGCCTAACCTCCCCTTCCACTCCCTGAGTAGCACTACTAAACTTACACTCCAAGTATTCTGTATTAGTTCTGCTCAGCTTGAAACCTTTAGACTCCAGGGTCTGTTTCCGCACCTCTAACCTCGCATTAACACCGTCTCGCGTTTCTTCAATCAAAACAATGTTGTCTGCAAATAACATGCTTCACGACACCTCTCCTTGGATGTGGCGAGTCAGTACGTCCATCGCTAGGGCAAACAAAAAAGAATTGAGTGCCGACCCCTGATGCAACCCCATCATGACCAAAAAAAGGTCCGAGACCCCTCCCACTATCCTCACGCAGGTCTTCGCTCCACCATACATGTCACGACCTGAAATTCACTAGTCGTGATGCATCTAACCCAACCCGCTAGGTAAGCCAATTAACGATTATCCATTTTCAATTAACTTAATAAAACAATTAAACAAATGAATTATCTTAGTCTTATATATCTCCAAGGACTGGTAGTATAAATCATGAGCTTCTAAGAATAAAATTTACAAGCTTATATGAAGTAAATACATCTTCTAATTGAAAAGTATATAACCAAAGTTTTTTTTTTTTTTTTTTTATAAATCTAAGGCTACCATGAACAAGAGACAACTACAACAGAAACGCAGGTACAGCTTCAATCCCGGCAACCACCGAACACAGCAACAACAACAACCAACATCTGCACGTAATGTGCAGAAGTGTAGTATCAGTATAACCGACCCCATGTACTGAGTAAGTATCTTATCTAACCTCGTCGAAGTAGTGACGAGGCTTTGGTTAAACGATGCTCATTGATAAAACCTGTAATGTAAACTAACAATAGAACTATACTACAGTATAACAAAGTAGAGCACACGAAACGATTATACAAAGCAATAACAGAGTACTAAAAGAAAACACAATTCAACAGGTATCAATATCTCAACCAATCCTTTCCTGAGAGCGAAAGCCAATAAATCACAACAATTACCTCAAAGCTTTTATAATGTGAGAAATATACTCAATACATCAAATCCAACAGCACGGCAACACCCTTCGTGCATTTATCTCATCCTCACTAATTATGCGTAAAACAGTACCAACCAAATGACAGAAATGCCGATAATAGAAATGATAGAGTGGGAAATACGCAAATAGCAATGGAGGATGAGAATGTACATGAGAACATCCGTAACAGACTGAACAGAAAGCATAGAGATAATGTCAATGATTAGGAAAAAGGAATGTAACTTCGACTAACTAGCAAGGTGAAGGCATGAAGACAAATATGGCAAATAAGGAAGCGGTCACATGATCTTTATAAGTTTGCAAGTAGGTTTATGAACGACTAGTATGGAAGAAGACATACACTTAAGTGCAACAAAACAGATGACATGGATGAATTTATAACAACAGGAAATATGCATGATATTAGCAAGTTTAAACAACTAGAAGGCATGATAGTACGACAACAAAGGTGATAGAGGAAAAAGACAAAACAGTAACGGCATATCACATAAGAACCATGAACACGAAATAACAATTCCAGGTAAAGACATGAAGGTATCTGCAAGAAAGAAATATCACAACATAATGCCTGTCTCTTATCCTCACTTGTACGGAAACACCCTTCGTGCCATGAACTCACCATAACATGAAAGCGTAATAATATAAATACAATAGCACGGTATCACCTTTCGTGCTTTTACTCACATAACATGGCACGACATAACCCTTTGTGTTTTTACTTACAATGATATGGCATGGCATCACCCTTCATGCTTTTACTCTCAATAATGCACGGCATCACCCTTCGTGCTTTTACTCTCAATAATATGGTACGACATCACCCTTCGTGCTTTAACTCTCAAATAATATGGCATGACATCACCCTTCGTGCTTTACACTCTTCCTCACATGATAATGTATAAACAAAGTCACGGCATCACCCTTCGTGATTTACACTCTTCCTTACCAAGCATATATATATCAATGACAAACAAGGCAGGAAGCATAAATAACGTCAAGGAGAGTGTTTAAACGGATATTTCAAATGAATCCCAATCATAAATTCCAAGCCAACAATAGTTAAATAAACCCACAAGAACCTTATTATTCAAGTATTCAACAAATTTGACAAATGATCTACAACCCAAGTATAGAATCTAGTATCTCAAGAATATCGGTCGTAGCAATGTATTAATGATTATGCATATTGATGGCCGAATTAAACACACCAATATATTCTCAGAATTTCCATCAAATTTGATCAAGTTATAATAAGCTAAGTCCTAGTTTCTAATATTTAATACTATATTCTTAGTATCTAGGAGCCAAGTAAGGCATGAGGCAAGAAGGTCACGTGATTCTACAAGACGTAAAATTTACCCCCGAGCATGGTTACCCTGGCACATGAATATATGCTCTTCACCCTCATATATGTATCACCCCCGCATGTAGCAAACAATGTCAAAAAGTAGGAAAAATTCCCTCAACAAAGTTAGGCAAAACACATATCTCAAAGAAGACAAACCGATACTTAGAAATGAACTCCTCGGGTGATATGACCTCTGGGCAGCTAAAATCTAATCAAAATAACTTCAAAGCACAAATAAAACTCGTAAGAGACTATTCCGGATCATAAAGCCTCAATCTTTAACAAAGTCTAAAAATCGACCCAAAAGTCGACCCCCAGGCCCGCACCTCGGAACCCGACAAATTTTATAAAATACGGCCACCCATTCAAGTACGAGTCCAACCATACTAGTTTCACTCAAATTTGACTCCAATTCGATGTTCAAAACTCAAAAATTCATATTATGAACTTTAGGCCAAAACCTCCAATTTCCTCTATAAAATTCATAATTCATTTATCAAAAACGAGGGTAGATTCGTGATATAAGATAAAAAAATGAGTAGAGAACACTTACCCTAGTCCACAGGATGAAAATTGCTCCAAGAATCGCCTCAATCCGAGCTTGGAAATGTTAAAATGAAGTCAAATCGCGATTTTTAAAAGAACACTGCTCAGGTCTTTTATGCATCGCGAACGCGGAGGAACTATCACGTTCGCGAAGAAGAAAACAAAAGCTGCCCAGAATACCCTTCGCGAACGCGAGAAACGGGACGCGAACGCGATGAACAAGCGACAGGACTTACGCGAACGCGAAAAGGAAAATGATCACCACTGCCCGGGGCCTGGTTTGCACTTCGCGAACGCGACATATAGAATGCGAGCGCGAAGAAGGAGGTGGCAGAACTTCGCGAACGCGAGAGGGTAGATGCGAACGCGAAGAAGAAATATTACACCCTCCAAAATAACATTACGCGAACACGAGTGCAAGGACACGAACGCGATGAAGGAAAACCAGATGACATATTCAACTGTTCAAAAAAGGGAGGAAAATGACCCGTAGCCCACCCGAAATACACCCGAGGCCCCCGGGACCCCGTCCAAACATACCAACAAGTCCCATAACATAACATGGACCTACTCGAGGCCTTAAAACACACAAAACAACATCGGAACGATGAATCACACCTCAATTCGAATTCAATGAACTTGAAACTTCAAACTTCCACAACCGATGCCGAACCCTATCAAATCACGTCTGATTGACCTCAAATTTTGCACACAAGTCACATTTGACATTATGGACCTGCTTCAACTTTTGGAATCGAATTTCGACCCAGATATCAAAAAGTTCATTTCCGGTCAAACTTCTCAAAAACCTTCAAATTTCTAACTTTTGCCAAACGACTCCAAAATGACCTACGGACCTCCAAATCCATTTCCGGACGCGCTCCCAATACCAAACTCACCATACGGGGCTATTCTCAGACTTGGAATCCCAAACGGACATCGATAACATTGAAATGCACTTCAACCCAAATATGATGAATTTCTTCCAAAATGCTAACTTTCACAATAGGCGCTGAAATGCTCCCGGATTATCCAAAACCCGATACGAATATACGTCCAAGTTCGAAATCATCATACGAACTTGCTGGAACCTTCAAATCCCGATTCCAAGATTGTTTACCTAAAAATCCAACCTTAGTCAATTCTTCCAATTTAGAGCTTGAATCTTGAAGTTTATACTTCCAAATCGATTCCGGATAACTTGAAAACCAACACCGATGATTTAAGCAAGTCATAATACATCATGCGGAGATGCACGAGCTCTCAAAATACCGAGCGAAGTTTAGATTCTAAAAACGACCAGTCGGGTCGTTAGAATACATGTCTTTAATCACCCTAATGTAGGCCACAAGTACCCCTCTAGCCTCCAAATATCTCCACAGAACCTCCATCAGAACTTTATTGTAAGCCTTTTCTAAGTCGATTAACACCATATACAAGTCCCTCTTCCTCTCCCTATATTGTTCCATCAATCTCCTAACAAGGTGAATGACTTACGTAGTCGAATGCTCGGCATAAACCCAAACTGGTTTTTGGAAATAGACACACTTAATACCCCGATAGTTATTGCAATTTTGGATATCACCCTTATTCTTGTACAAAGGAACCATCGTGCTCCATCTCCACTCCTCGGGCATCTTTTTCATCCTAAAAATGACATTAAATAACCTAGTGAGCCACTCCAAGCCCGCCCAGCCCACACTCTTCCAAAACTCCACCGGGATTTCATATAGCCCGGTCGCTCTGCCACTGCTTATCTTACGCATAGCCCCCACAACCTCATCAACTCTAATTCGCCTGCAATACCCAAAGTCACAATGACTTTCGGAGGATGTGAAATCACCCAGAACAATGTCTCTATTATTGGGATATACTATTAACCATGTAGTTTAGACATAGTATTGTATTTTATTCTTTATGAAAAAATTATTTATTTAATTTATTCAATTAAATAAAGTACTATTTCAAATAGATCATTTGTTACATCTGTGTCCTTTAGTTATGTAGTAAACAATTTAGTGTATGGAGTTTTAGCTCGTGCACATATGATTAAATTGTCGGTTCTCATAATTAATAAACTATGTTCACAATCGAAGATATTATTGGGCAAAATATCTTGATGATCGTAGCACAAGATTATAGTATAATTTGTCTTGATTATGAGAGTGGTTTTACTCCGACTTCTTGTGCTAGTATACTTAGTGTATATTGAACGGACCAAGTAGAGAAAAGATATTTTTGTACTGAATATATATAAAATATTTTTTTTAATTTATTAAATGAGCTTATACTCCTAATCTTGATATAATTATTATGATTAATATGATTTGTTTATTGTTTTGATTTGTTAAAAGGTATAACTCTATTCAGAGTTAGTGTATGCCTAATAGATTGGAGTAGGATTCTACTTGCACAAGCAGAATCCTACACGTTTTTGGAGCCCTCTTTTGCTGAAAAACGAGTCTACATAAGGAAGACATTTTTTACCCAATGACTTACTTTTCAGAGTTGTATTGTTCTTGCCCACTCAAAGAAAATTCGTCCAAGGTCTTACTAGGACCATATCAGAAGACTGTAGCCCTGGATTATTGCTCTGAGGAGGACCTGTGCAACATTTTCAAGAGGTTAGTGGTTCCTAATCTCGTAATTATATCATTGTCTAGTTTACATGTATGTGATGCCTGAATTGAATGCTTGCTTCCACTGTGCATGTTCTAACAATTGGTATTAGAGTCGTCTTACATCTAACTAGATAATGTAATACAACATGAATAGAGTAATATTAAAACATATTTTTTAATGATGCATGTTTGGTGTGATTATTCTATGTCAAAACATGACTGTTTTAATTAGTATTTTAATTCTGAAATTATGGATTAATATACATATGCATAAACAATGATATTATATTTAATGACAATTTGTTATATTGCGTTTTTGTTGAATAATAGTGTTATTTTTAATAAAAACGTGATTGTTTTTTAATACTATTAAATCTGTATATATATATATATATATTAATGTATTAATTATGAAATATATATTGGTGTTATATTTAATGACAATCTGTTTTAGTTGCATTTTTGTCCATAATCACAGTATTGTTTTAATAAAAACGTGACTGTTTTGAATACTATTAGTTCTGAAATTATGGATTAATATACAGAATTATGATCAGTGGCGTTTTGAAGGTAAAAATAGTGTTGTTTTTTCCCATGTTTGTTCGAATTATTTTTTATATAACACTGTAATAATAATATTATTTTGAGTTTTGAAATCATGGATTAATATACATAAGTATATTATGCGATTTGAACGAGTCAAAATAATCAAAACCCAAAAAAATGCCAAAAACAGAATGTTTCAAATAGGTCATGAATTTGGAATTCTGAAATTCTGTCGAACTCCGATTGACCTCAAATTTAGTAGGTTCATCGAAAATGACCCAATGAGCAATACTCATGAGATTTGCTCATGATGTACGTCGTTGTTTGGGCATTCTGGGTCATTTAGATGGGTTTTTGGCCATTTTTCTATTTTCTGGAAATATATGTTTAATAATTTTTTTTAAGAAAATAGTGTTGGTAGGGTTCAATTCCCATGGTTCCGAATCATATTTTACAGTAATATAATGAATTATGTGTTGACATAGTGTAACGACCCGATCGGTCTTTTCGAGAGTTGTATCCCTGTTCCACTTTTTGTGCCCATTTTTATGTTTCACTGTTATTTTATGACTTATCGGGTTAGTTGGTTCAGGTCCGGAGAGAATTCAGAGTAAATTGAGACACTGAGTCTCTTAATTGAAAGCTTAAGTTGAAAAAGTCGACCAGATATCAACTTATGTGTAAACGACCTCGGATTGAAATTTTAATGGTTTCGTTAACTCCGTTGGGTGATTCAGGACTTAGGAGAGGTCCGAATTGTGATTTAGAGGTCAGGAGTAGAATTAGGCTTGAAATATCGAAAGTTGGAATTTTGGAAAAGTTTGAACAGGAGTGAACTTTTTGATATCAGGGTCGGATTGGATTTCCCATAGTTGGAGTAGGTTTATGGTGTCATTTATGACTTGTGTGCAAAATTTAAGGTCAATCGGACTTGATTTGATAGGTTTCAGCGTCGTTTGTAAAATTTGGAAATTTCGAAGTTCATTAGACTTGAATCCGTGTGTAATTCGTGTTTTGAGGTTGTTTGAGGTGATTTAAGAATTTGACTAAGTTCGTATTGGGTTATAAGACTTATTGGTATGTTTGGTTGAGGTCCTGGGGGCCTCGGGTTGATTTCGGGTGGTTAACGGACCAAGTTTTGAAGTTGGAAGACTACTGAAGTTTGGACTCAGCTGGTGTCATCGCACCTGCGAAAGTTTAATCGTAGGTGCGAGCCCGCTGAAGCGCAGAGGGATGCCGCAGAAGTGGGCAAGGCCAGGAAGGATAGGGGACGCAAGTGCATAGGAGAATGCGCATCTGCGAGCCAGCAGATGCGTGAATGGCTCCACAGATGCGAAGTTTGAGGGTTTGGGCATTTTCGCAGAAGCGGACGAAGGGCCGCAGAAGCGCCTCCGCAGGTGCGAGACCTGGAGCACAGGTACGAGCCCAGTGGCTTAAGTGGTTTCCGCAGAATCAGAGATATAACCGCAGAAGCGGTTCCGCAGGTGCGGATGAGAGGTCGCAGGTGTGAAAGGCCTGAACAGAGCATATAAATACAGGACTTCGAGATTTTTTACCACTTTGAGCTCGGATTTTGGAGGATTTTTAGAGGGATTTTGAAGTGATTATACTGAGGTAAGCTCCTTGTGTCCATTTATCTTCAATAATGATGTTTCCCCACTGATTTTACACCTAGTTGGTGAGTTTTTGAGGTGAAATTTGGGTGTTTAGGGCTAGAGAATTGGAGAGCGAATTTTGGGGATTTGGATGACCAAATGGTGTCGGATTTTGATAAATTTGGTATGGTTAGACTCGTGAGTGAATGATCATTCAGGTTTTGTGACTTTTGTCGGATTTCGAGATATGGGCCCTGGGGCCGGTTTGAGCCAATTTTGGATTTTGGCTTATAATTTTGTGTTTTTCTTATGGAATTGATTCCTTTAGCCTATATTAATTGTATTGTACTGCTTGTGGCTAGATTCGGGTCGTTTGGAGACCGATTCGAGAGGCAAAGGCACTTTAGAGTATAGTTTTGCGCGGTTTGAGGTAAGTAACAGTTTTAAATCTCATCTTGAGGGTATAAAACCCCGAATTTTGTTGTTATATGATTGTTTGGTGGTGATGCACATGCTAGGTGACAGGCGTGTGGGCGTGCACCGTAGGAATTATGACTTGATCCATTACGTGGAATTGTAAAGTTGAATAACTTGTTTTTAGCTATATGCTCTCCATGTGTTATAGAAATTCGACTGCAAATCAGGTTAGGAGTCATGCTTAGGCTATGTGACTACACTGTTGGGACCCGTAAGGGTCGTGTACTCATTGAATTTATTGCTAATTGCTGTTTTGTACTCAGTCACAGTTTACTTGTGTATCATATCTTAGTCTTTTCTTGTTTCTTGCTGATACATTATATTATCTTTGTTTGGGCTGATTTTTATGAGTTGTGTGAGCCCGAGAAACTGGAGAGGTTGGTGACTGATTTAGGTCCTGAGTGCCGAGATGTGAGCTATATGTATGTATATGGATCGGGTTTCATGCCGCAACGAGCCTTAGGGTTGTATATATGGATCGAGTTGCACGCCGCAACGAGCCTCAGGGCTGTATGTATATATGGATCGGGTTGCACGCCGCAACGAGCCTTATGGCTATTTATATGGGATCCAGCTGCACACCGCAGCGATATAGCTCTTGAGCAGAAGGAGTGTCACGACCCAAAATCTGACCTGGAAGTGAGCACATGTACCTATTGAGTGTGAGTGTTGAGGGCTGAGAGCCGAGTGATGAGCTATTGAGAAAGATTAAGTGGTTGTTGCCCTAAGAGGCGATATTTGCTTCCATTGTTGTTGCACATAGTTGTTATATGCCATTGTTTTGAAACTTCTGAGGAATTTTGTATCGGGATTTTTTTCTCGAACTTGGCGTTCATAAATTGATTTGACTTAAACTGCCGAATTTGAAAGCAAGTCTACTTTCTTGTTGAGACTACTGATAATGAATTTAACTGAATAGCTCATCACTATCTTTCAGTTCCAGGTGTTCCCGGTCATAGCGGGTGTTAATATTTGAGCAGTTGATCCCGAAGACTATCGAGGTAGCTGCATGGCATTCGCAGGCCTTGACTCTCCTTCATTATCTTTATCGCATTTCAATTCTTATTCCTTAGACATTATATTAGACTGTGTTGCGGGTTTA
The DNA here is from genome assembly GCF_000715075.1 of Nicotiana tabacum. Taxonomy (NCBI): domain Eukaryota; kingdom Viridiplantae; phylum Streptophyta; class Magnoliopsida; order Solanales; family Solanaceae; genus Nicotiana; species Nicotiana tabacum. The sequence goes on from NC_134081.1 coordinate 102,920,756, forward strand.
TTTCTGTTCCTAAATGGTTTTCTTAAATATTAATTGCTTCCGTCTAAAAGTTTAAAGCTTTTACTGTGTTAAGATAATTGAGTAGTGACTTTCCTAGTACCACGATAGGCGCCATCATGACGGTTGGTTTTTGGGTCGTGACACATAGGTCTTCTTCCACATCGGATAAGTTCATTATAGATGATTGCTGTAGTTTTGCCTCTAGTTATTTGATTACTTGTATTAACTCTCCAACTGAGTTACATGTTGATTCAATGAAAGTATTATTTGTAAAAGTGATATTTACCTATCTTAAATTAACAGTTTACTCTCCATCTGAGTTGGTCCTATTTTAATTTATGGGGTAAATATCTTACATAACTCATATATTTTGCATGAATAGTTAAGTTTTCCTAACGAATCTAACTGTTCAATGAGCATGGTTATATGTGTAATGTGCTGTTTTGAATTTAACTATTCTAATTACATAACTAATGATCTATTTAATGTGAATATCTCTCACATTAACCATGTCTTCATTCAACCCACTTACCTCAATTTTGAACCAAACAAGTTAGAAGGACCGAATTATGTTGACTGGAAAAGGAACCTTGATATTGTCCTAACTGCTGAAGGTTACAAATTTGTAATCACTGAGGAGTGCCCGAAAAACCTGATGAAGATGCTACTGATGATCAGGCTAAGGCCTATGACAAATGGGTCAAGGATGATGAGATGGCGCGATGTTACATTCTTGCCTCTATGGCGAATGTTTTGCAACATCAGCATCAGTCTATGGGGTCTGCTTATGACATGCTCGAAAGTCTCAAAGAGATGTTCGGTGAGCAAAATCGTGCAGCTAAGCAGACAACCATGAAAGCCCTTTTGAACACCAAGATGGCTGAAGGATCATCGGTCAGGGACCATGTTCTGAAGATGATGGGTCTTCTGAATGAACTGGAGGTCCTTGGAGCTGTGATTGATAAGGAATCTCAAGTTGAGATGGTCCTGCAGACTCTGCCTGACAGTTTTCAACAATTTTGCTTGAACTATAATATAAATAAAATGGATTTGTCACTGGCGAAATTATTGAATGAGCTGCAAGCGGCATAATCTATTATCAAACAACAAGCTCTAGTTGTGGCACTGAATGTTGAGAAAGCTTCGGTTTCTAAGTCGAAAGGCGGTAAGAAAAAGAAGAAGGCTCAAAAGGTTTTGGCACCTAGAGGTGCGGCTGGTGTGAAAAAGCCCAAAGGAAAGTGCTATTATTGCAAGCAACCTGGGCATCACAAAAAGCAATGCCCTACCTATCTGGTAAAGTTGAATAAGCAAGGTAATTCGAATTTAAATATCATTGAAGCTTGTTTAGCGACTGTATCTACCATGTTTTGGTGTGTAGATTTAGGAGCCACTAATCATATCTGCATCACTTTGCAGGGGTTTCAGGAGACGCGATGGCTAAGTGAGAATGAAATTTGCATTTTTCAAGCCGATGGCGAGCCAACACCAGCTTTAGCATTAAGAGATATTAGAGTTTCGTTTAGTAGTGATAAAGTTTTAGTTTTAAAAGATGTTCTCTATGTACCTTATATTAGAAGGAATATGATTTTAGTTTCGAAAATAATGGATGTTGGTTATAATATTTATTTTGCTAATAAATCTACTGTTATTAAGTTTAATAAATGTTTTATCTACAATACTGGTAGAGTACATGACCTTTTTATTCTTGATATATCTCCTCATGTGCTACAACAACCAAAAGAATTAAATATTATTAATATGCCACATAAAAGAAAACATATTTCTAAATTGAGCCAAACTTATTTGTGGCACTTACGTCTAGGTCATATAAATCTAAATAGGATTTCGAGATTGGTCTTTGATGGACCTTTGAGTTCATTGAAAGTGGAGTCACTACCAACATGCGAATCCTGTTTAGAAGGTAAAATGACTAAGAGACATTTTTCCTCAAAAGGAAATAGAGCCAGTGATAAGTTAGAATTAATTCACTCTGATTTGTGTGGACCAATGAATATACAAGCAAGAGGTGGTTTTGAGTATTTTGTGACTTTCACAGATGATTACTCAAAATATGGATACATTTATCTGTTGCGCCATAAGTCTGAATGCTTTGAGAAATTCAAAGAATTTAAGACGGAAATGGAGAAACGACATGATAAATATATCAAAACATTGAGATCTGATCATGGTGGTGAATACCTTTCTGCGGAATTCATTAAATACTTATCAGATTGTGGAATTACATCTCATTTATTTGTCTCAGGAACACCATAACAAAATTTTGTGGCAAAAAAAAGAAATAGAACCCTTATGGAAATGGTTAGATCAATGTTAAGTTATTCCGATTTTCCTTTTTCCTTTTGGGGATATGCTTTAGAAACAACAAATTACATTCTAAATTTGGTTCCTTCAAAGTCAGTACCTTCAACTCCAGTAGAATTGTGGAATGGGCGCAAGCCAAGTTTATGGAACATTTGGGTTTGGGGTTGTCCAGCACATGTACTGATAGGGAAAGCAGATAAATTGGAATCGAGGACAGAAGTATACATTTTTATTGGATATCCAAAATGAACTAAAGGTGATTTATTTTATTGTCCCAAAGAAAAAAGGGTAATTGTTACGACAAATGCCATATTTTTAGAAGAGGACTATTTAATGAACCATATTCCTATAAGTAAACTAGTTTTACAGGAATTAAGTAATGGAGTAACTAATGACTCATCTCTGAAACGTATCCCGGAAGCCAGTATTGATATACCACTGCATTATCATAGTGGGAAAAAAGTCAATAGGTAGTAGAACGCACAAGAGCAATTACCTGACATCTCACTACCCTAAAGTAGTGGGAGTAATGTTGAGCAACCTCAGATTGTTGAGCAACCTGAAATTGTTCTGCAACCTTCACTCCAGGAAGAAGTTAATGATATCCTAGCACTGCAAGGTGTGGAGGAAAACGTTGAGGCTTCAGTTTCGAAAAATGATGTTGTGATTCAACAATAGAATCAAACTGCACCTATAGTGACTAGTCGTAGTGGGAGAATTATTAAAAACCTGTCCGGTTTGTGCTCTTGGGAGAATCTTATGATAGAACCCCTTAATTACGACGAAGCACTACAGGATACAAACGCTGATAAATGGGTTGTTGCTATGAAATTTGAAATGGAGTCCATGTACTCCAATCAAGTCTGGGATCATGTAGAACCACCTACTGGAGTCAAACCCATTAGTTGTAGATGGATCTATAAGAAAACGAGAGGAGTGGATGGAAAAGTGCAAACTTTTAAAGCTAGGCTTGTTGCAAAAGGGTTTACTCAAAAAGAATGGATCGATCACGAGGAAATGTTTTCGCCAGTAGCCATGCTTAAATCCATTAGGATTCTCTTATCCATTGCTGCTCATTACGATTATGAGATTTGGCAAATGGATGTCAAGACGACTTTTCTTAATGGAAGTCTTGATGAGTGCATCTATATGGCACAACCAGTTGGTTTCATTAAAAGTGGCAATGAGCACATGTTGTGTAAATTAAATAAATCCATTTATGGATTGAAACAAGCTTCTAGAGCATGGAATACTTATTTTGACACATCGATTAAAACCTTCGGTTTTGATCAATGTGAAAATGAGTCTTGTGTCTATTGTAATGACCCGACCGGTCATTTTGAGCTTTAGCATGCCGTTCAGCAGTTTGAGGCCATGAGCAACTTCACTTCAAGTATTATGACTTGTACGCGTGGTCGGAGTTGAAATTTCGGAAGTTCAGAGTTGATTTGAAAAGAGAATTCTCATTTCGGAAGCTTTAAGTTAGAAGAATTGATTAAGGTTGGATTTTTGAGTAAACGATCTCGGAATTGGGATTTAAAGGTTCCAACAGGTCCATATGATGAATTCGAACTTGGGCGTATGTCCGGATCGGGTTTCGGATGACCCAAGAGCATTTCGGCGCCTATTGTGGAAGTTGGCATTTTGGAAGAATTTCATAAATTTGGGTTGAAGTGCATTTCAATGTTATAAATGTCCGTTTGGAATTCTGAGTCTGGGAATAGCTCCGTATAGTGATTCCGGTATTGGGAGCGCGCCCGGAAGTGAATTCGAAGGTCCGTAGGTCATTTTGGGGCTAGCTGGCGTAAGTTAGAAATTTGAAGGTTTTTAAAAAGTTTGACCGGAAGTGGACTTTTTGATATCGGGTTCGGAATCCAATTCTGGAATTTGGAGTAGGTCCTTAATGTCAAATGTGACTTATGTGCAAATTTTGAGGTCAATCGGACGTAATTTGATAGGTTTCGGCATCAATTATAGTAGTTGAAGTTTCAAAGTTCATTAAGTTTGAATTGAGGTACGATTCATTATTTCGATGTTGTTTGATGTGATTTGCAAGCTCGAGCAAGTTTGTAATGTGTTATGGGACTGGTTGGTATGATTGGTTGGGGTCCCGAGGGCCCCGGGTGGATTTCGGATGGTTAACGGATTGAAATTCGACTTGGGAGATTTGCTAAAGTTGCTGTCATGGCTGTTGCTGGTTTCCTTATACGCGATCACGTAGAGTTGTTTAGGGCGTCTGGTGTTGTGCATCGCGATCGCGGGTGGATGTACGTGATCGCGAAGAAGGAATTTATGGACCATGGATTTTTGCCTTATGCGAACAAGAAAGGTGAGACGCGAACGCGGTGAAGAACTTGAGGAACCTACGCGAACGCGAGGTTGGGTATGCGAACGCGAAGCAGTGAGGGCAGAAAGCTTCGTGAATGCGTCGTGAGGAACGCTAACGCGAAGCAGTGAGGGCGTAAAGCTTCGCGAACGCGTCGTGAGGAACGCGAACGTGAAGAGTAAATTTGGGGGGCAGTGTGTCTTTGGCCTTCGCGATCGTGATGATATTTTCGCGATCGCGAAGAAAAGCGAACCTCGGCAGTGAAGTTTTATATACGGGATTTGGCCATTTTCCTCCACATTTCATTTTGGTTGGGCAATTTTTGGAGCTTATGAAGAGGAGATTTCATCATCTATTATGGGGTAAGTAATTCGAATACACGGTATATATATAGATTTAGTTATGGAAATTTGTAAAAATTGTGGGATTTTGGTAGGAAAACCAAGAAATTTTTATTCTTGGATTTGATCACGTAATTGGGCATGAAATGGAGAATAAATTATATATTTGAGTTCGTGGGGTTATGAGTAAAGTTTATCTTCGAAAATTTTCGGAATTCGGGCACGTGGATGATTTTATCAACTTTTCGAACAGAGTTGGAAATTTTTATAAAATGATTAATTATGAGTATTAGAGTATATTTTGATTCGGTTGCGTCATATTTGACTAGTTTTGGAGCGACGGGCATCCGTTTGAATTGTCGGAGCGGCCTTGGAGCCGGCAATGGAATTTCGGATCAAGGTAAGTCTTCTTTCTAACCTTGTAAGGGGGAATTAACCCCATAGGTGAACTAAATTATTGTGTGCTCCTATTTGTGGGGGCTACGTACTCACGAGGTGACGAGAGCTCGTATGTTGCTACTAGCTATGCCTATGTCCGGGTAGTTTTAGGCTCACATTATGACTTGTTGATATTGTTATTAATTTATGTTTAGTGTTTGCTTTGAGAGGGAGCGAGATTGAGTCTGCTTATTAAATATTTTTGAAAGGAGTTAAAATTGAAGAACTTAAGATTTAAAAGGTTTCAATTGAACTTCGTAATTTCGAAAAGAATTGAGTAATGCTATAATAGCTTAAGAAATCTATGTGTAACCGCGTCGCATGTATGTTTCGTTAGCGGGGTAATTTCCTTAAAAAGATACAAGCTGAATTTCCCTTATTTTGAAAAGAATCAAGAAAGAGATATGATTTTAATGTTAAATTTATATTTGACCACGTCGCAAGTATGATCCGCGAGCGGGGAGATTCCTTAAATTTATATTTGACTGCGTTGCATGTATGATTCGCGAGTGGGGTATTTCCTTCTACCACTCTTATGGGATCGGGCCGTTCGCCTCGGCAGGAGTTATGTACCACACTCTCATGGGAGCGAGCCGTTCGCCTCTACAGGTTAATAGATGCATCTATGGTTCGCGCCGTTTCACTCTCATGGGAGGGTTAATAGATGCATCTATGGTTCGCGCCGTTCGACCCTCGGCAGTGCACAGTTTACTTTTATATTGGATCGGGCCGTACGCCTCGGCATTTCCTATATATATATCATCCTCATGGAATCGTGCGTAACGTTTGGCAAGAAGCCAGTGTATCTGAGGGGTTTTCCCTGATTTGGATTATGACAACCTCTTTGATGAAATCCACTATATCTATACATATGCTCCGGTTACAGAGGAAACTTGCTAGTTGAGAGCTTGAGTAAATTGTAAAGAGGAAAATGGTACTACGTATTTTATACCTGTTTGTTTCATATATTTACTTTGTCTCATATTCATTCACTTTACTGTACATGATATTATTGGACCACTAGTAAGTGTCGGAGTCGACCCCTCGTCACTACTTCTTCGGGGGCGGGATACTTACTAGGTATGCGTTGATTTACGTACTCATGCTATACTTGCTGCACATTTTTGTGCAGGTACATATATATTTAGCGGCTTTGTGGGCGCAGAGGCGCGATTATGGCGGGGACTTAGGTGGGCTGCATTCTATACGACGCACCGCAGCTAGCAGAGTCTCCTTCAGAGTATTGTATTTTTCTTTCATGTCCAAGTTGTATTCCGGATAGTTATTGTATTTTATTTTAAATTTCTAGAAAAGGCTCAAGCACTTGTGACACCGGGTTCTGGGATGATTATGGGATGTTCACTGTTGGAAATGGAAAACAAGGTTATTTATTCTGTAAATTCATCTTTTACTAGATAAATTGAAGTAAATTTACGATTTCAAAAATATTAAAATGAGGTTTTAATTAAGTATTTATTGTTGGCTTGCCTGACAGTGGAGTCCGGCACCATCACGATCTTTATGAATTTTGGGTCGTGACAACATGGTATCAGAGCACTAGGTTCACTTAGGTTTCACGAGTCATGAGCGAGTCTAGTAGAGTCTTGCGGATTGGTACAGAGACATCTGTACTTATCTTCGAGAGTCTATAGGGCTATTAGGAGCACTTCCTTTCTTGATTTCTCCTCATGTGATTTGATTTCTTTGAGGCTTATGCCTTCATTTCCTTCCCATTCAATCTTATGCAACGTGAAATGCTTGCTATCGATCGGGAATTGAGGAATTATAATGGTATTACAAATGTGGTGCGGGATGTTCCTCCCTGCGTAGTTGATTGAGCTATTGTCGTCGCTTTGTGGAAGGATATTCTATCATTTTAGCTCAGTAGCTGTCCTTCTGGGAGCTTTGGGACTATGCACAGGTTGCTATGATGCTCATGAGTTATAATCGCATGATATTAATGTGATGGTAGGATGCTTGCCTATGTGTCGGGGTAGTGAATGACTTGGAAGGAGGTTTACTCAGTGCATGGTTTCGAGATTTAAAATCTCATTTCCTGCGGAGGAAAAGCAATTGGCCTATGAATGTCCAGATTTGGGTTGATGGAGTAACGAGGCTTGGTATTTTCGAGCGTAGTAGAGTTCTCAAACTGTGAAATGGTGCTTGAGATGCAGTTGTCAGAGATGACGGAGTGTAGCGGTTTCGGAATCGAATTGGTACTTCTAGTATTGATGGCTCAAGGAAGATGATCTTCGAAAAGGTTAAAGTCGGTAGCGATCGATGGGTTCAAGTGCTACAGAGGTAAATTTTGATGTAAGGCAACAACTGGGCAGCGAAGGATGAGTAAGAACGTGTGGGAAGTGTTTTGTCGTGGTTAAGTTTCTAGAAGGCCAAGTGTGAGAAGCAAAAATCGGGTAGTTGCTTAAAGGAGAGGGTTTGACCAAAGTGGGAGAGTGGCAGAGTAGCATATGGGTTACTGATTTCGTAGTAATTGTACCTAGTGCAGTGACATTGGATGATGTCGGCATGGAGTTTCCACAGGCGGGTTATCTCTTGTGAGCAGGTTTGCGATCGCGTGGTGTTGACGAAGCTCCTACGGAGAATTTCTACTGACTATCCAGGAAGAGGTCGAATATGTGCATGTGGCTAGTGATTCAGAGTGTTCGTGAAGTGTTTAACAGAAAGGTTTCGAGGAATTTGGCGGGTTGGTTGTGCAAGATTAGGTCAACGATGGATAAAGAATCTTGGTGGGTCCCAGAGTTATGTAATAGGTGACTTTAAGCTAAGTGGGAGAGTCCCACCGCCTACGGTTAGATTGCATGGTCATCCATTTGTGAGATTTCTGGTGATCGACATATTGGTGGGTTATTACAACTAAGGGAAGAGAATATCAGTGGTAATCTGAGCAAAGGACTTGAGAAATGTGTGTTATATTTGGGCCTTATCGATTCATCTTCAGTTTTGGTAAGACTCGGAGTTTCTGCTTCTGGTGGGGGTAATGTACAAGGGAAAAGAATTCAGTCAGGTGCTTTTCGGATAGGGTGTTCATGTGCTAGCAGAGGTACTAGAGTTTGGCTTATATTTGGGGCCAAGTCAGAGTGGGTGACTCTCAACAGTGGTCCTAGTGGGTTCAAGAGTTTGAGTGCAGTGCCTAAGGACTTGGAACTAAGGACTTGGAATGTTCTATGTTATCATTGGGTATGCGACGCAGTATTGGAGGAAGGGAAGAAGTAGCTTCGGATCCATCAAGGAATTTCCAGAATGGGTGTACCAGTTGAAGATGTGAATATGCACACAAAAAAGGTATGGGATGGTTTGTAGGTTTGGGACAGCGTGGTCTCGTGAAATAAGGTCACTCGGGATGAGTGCGGATTTAGGTTCATGCTGTAGTGAATAGAGCTATTATTATTTCTAAGGCAAGTTAAGTATAAATTGGGAAACGACGGGTCGTCTAACAATGGTTGAATTGGCATGATGGTGGCAACGATCAGTTCCTTCAGCGCATTGAGTTATGCATGTGATTTGTGGCGGTACGTGCGAGGTTTGACGGCCGCCATAATTGATTTTATTCGGAGGAATTCAAGTAGTATGGCATGTTATGTGTAGATGGATCCCGAAAGAGTTATGGTGGTTTAGACCACTACTTGAGATTAGTATTTTCTGCGGATATGAGAATTCAGTCACGTGTTGCAATGGATCTCCTGAAACGAGTTAAGTGAAAGGTTTCTACGTAATGAAGTGTTTACCCTATTAGTACTTCGTAATTTAAGATGAAATTCTTGTACTCTTGCGCATTGGCATAACTAAGTGCAGTGATCGGCATGAGATTCGGAAGTTGAGGATCAAGGTTGCGGTTTGGTGTTGACAAGAATGTCAAGAGCTTGGATGAGCGGGAAAGGATTCATATGGTTAGAGTAAGCTGGTATTGTCTTTAGCGTCACCTGAGATCGGTGTCTTGTGTAAGAGGCTTTGAGTAGTGAATTCGGATTTTTGATTTGCTTTACAGCATTTGTGCGGCCGGTGGTATGGATGTGCAAACTTGTTATCTGGTGCGGAAGGTCATGGGAGCACGTCCCACAGGGTATAAGTGTGACATAAAGTCACTTGATTGATCGAAGCTTGGAGCCAAGTATGGGGGTTTCGGTACTATTGTTCATGTGAGAATTTATGCCTGGAGGGCGCTCAGTTCATTTGGTTGTGGACTGTGAAAGTTTGTTTCGGTTACGATGGTTGTTCTCGTGTGTTATGGGAAAAAAAGTTATTATGGATCTTTTAAAGGTTATTAGGCTAGTACGATGCGATCAGGATCGACTTGAGGTCTGTGGATGGATCTAAATATGAATGTGAGCTCTATGTCAGGCCGGATGTGTTCATTTCAGCATAGCGCTCCTTATGGAGGAGTATTCGGACGTTGGATGTTATTTCGTCATCAGCTCTTTCATGTAATACTATATTGTGCCGTGTGAGTTGTGAAACGGCTTGATAAATTTCCTATGTGTTGAGGTTCCGCGTAGCGATGGTGTTATGTGAGCGGGATGACTCTAGAGATTCAGATCATATATCGCACCTTAGTTATGCTTGAGTTTTGTAGCGTATGGCGCTGTTTGTCCTCCAAGGGATGGTATTATGCACTTAGCGTGCTTGTGGCCGATATTCGGGTATTTTGTAGTAATGAGCATTCTAGCTCGGTAAGTATTTCCAACAGTGTGATGTTGAGTACAGTCCCTTATATTCTATTTTGCATGTTTTGTGTCCCATTTTCTGAGGAAAGTTCATGACACCTTTTCGGTTGTCTAATTAGTTATGTGGGTTAAATAATCCCTTCCAGAGTTCATTTTTCTTATGTATCACGTTCGAGTTGGTAGCTTGTCGGCACATTGTGGCATCACATGAGACTTTTGATCGTGTCTGAGGTGGCTTATTGCTTGAGTAGCTTGTACTGAGTGAGACGAGATTTTGGATCTAGGATCAGTGTGATCGGATTATATGAAGCATATTAAAGAGCAAATACCATTATTTGGTTCATAATGAGGTGATGATTCTAGTCAAGAGGAAAGGTTCAATGGTTTGTTGATTCGGCAGTTGGTTATGAATTTCTACACCTCTTCCGTCGTGGCGGTATTACTAGAGTTGAAACAGGACTTATATATGTCATGAGGTGTATTGTGAGCATCGGATTCGTGAGATTTCGGCTATTATGATCAGAGAATGTTATTATGGTCATGTGAATGTTGCGGTGCATAATGTGAATTCAGCAAAGGTATGCAGTCATGTTCTGGTACATCGTGTGGTGATTGATACGGTGTTCGTATGTGGAAAGCCGACCTGGCAGAGAATTCCGGATATTGGAACTGGGCTCTAAGGCTTATTTGCCTAAATAAAAGAGAATATCTTCAGATTTGATCGAGCTAATGTGCTCAATCGTGTTGTGGTAGCATGGGTAGGTGCACGAGGTGTTAAAACCGTAATTTCGGACAACTCCAGCGCAGTTCTTAGCACGTTCGAGGAAGAACGTATGTTTAAGTGAGAGAGAATGTAATGACCTGACCGGTCGTTTTGATCTCTAGCGCGTCATTCAGCAGTTTGAGGCCATGAGCAACTTTCACTTCAGGTATTATGACTTGTACGCACGGTCGGAATTGAAATTTCGGAAGTTCAGAGTTGATTTGAAAAGAAAATTCTAATTTCGGAAGCTTTAAGTTGGAAGAATTGACTAAGGTTGGAATTTTGGGTAAACGATCTCGGAATCAGGATTTGAAGGTTCCAACAGGTCCGTATGATGAATTTGGACTTGGGCGTATGCCCGGATCGGGTTTTGGATGACCTAGGAGTGTTTCGGCGCCTATTGTGGCAGTTGGCATTTTGGAAGAATTTCATAAATTTGGATTGAAGTGCATTTCAATGTTATCATTGTCCGTTTGGGATTCCGAGTTTGGGAATAGCTCCGTATAGTGATTCTGGTATTGGGAGCGCGTCCGGAAGTGAATTCGGAGGTCCGTAGGTCATTTTGGGGCCAGTTGGCGAAAGTTAGAAATTTGAAGGTTTTTGAGAAGTTTGACCAGAAGTAGACTTTTTTATATCGGGGTCGGAATCCGATTCCGGAAGTAGGAGTAGGTCCGTAATATCAAATGTGACTTGTGTGCAAATTTTGAGATTAATCGGACGTAATTTGATAGGTTTTGGCCTCGATTGTAGAAGTTGAAGTTTCAAAGTTCATTAAGTTTGAATTGAGGTGCGATTCATTATTTCGATGTTGTTTGACGTGATTTGAAGGCTCGAGCAAGTTTATAATGTGCTATGGGACTGGTTGGTATGATTGGTTGGGGTCCCGAGGGTCCCGAGTGGATTTCGGATGGTTAACGGATTGAAATTCGACTTGGGGGATCTGCTGAAGTTGCTGTCATGGCTATTGTTGGTTTCCTTATACGCGATCGCGATAGGAAGGCCGCGATCACGTAGAGTTGTTTGGGGCGTCTGGTATTGTGCATCACGATCGCTGGTGGATGTACGCGATCGTGAAGAAGGAATTTATGGACCATGGATTTTTGCCTTATGCGAACGCGAAAGGTGAGACGCGAACGCAGTGAAGAACTTGAGGAACCTACACGAACGCGAGTGGGGAGTCGCGAATGCGTAGAAGAAAATGAGGATTGGACCTGAGGATGTTTGGCCTACGTGAACGCGAGGCTGGGTATGCGAACGCGAAGCAGTGAGGGCGGAAAGCTTCGCAAACGTGTCGTGAGAAACGCGAATGCGAAGAGAAAATTTGGGGGGGGAGTGTGTCTTTGGCCTTCGCGATCGCGATGGTCTTTCCGCGTTCGCGAAGAAGGGCGGACCTGGGCAGTGAAGTTTTATATACGGGATTTGGCCATTTTCCTCCACATTTCATTTTGGTTGGGCGATTTTTGGAGCTTTTGAAGAGGAGATTTCATCATCTATTATGGGGTAAGTAATTCCCGCACATTGTGAGTTAAATACACAGTATATATATAGATTTAGACATGAAAATTTGTAAAAATTGTGGGGTTTTGGTAGGAAAACCTAGAAATTTATATTCTTGGATTTGATCACGAAATTGGGCATGATATGGAGAATAAATTTTATATTTGAGTTCGTGGGGTTATGGGTAAAGTTTATCTTCGAAATTTTTCGAAATCTGGGCACGTGGACCCGAGGGTGATTTTATCAACTTTTCGAACGGAGTTGGAAATTGTTATAAAATGATTAATTATGAGTATTAAAGTATATTTTGATTCGGTTGCGTCATATTTGACTAGTTTTGGAGCGACGGGCATCAGTTTGAATTGTCGGAGCGGCCTTGGAGCCGGTTATGGAATTTCGAAGTAAGGTAAGTCTCCTTTCTAACCTTGTAAGGGGGGAATTAACCCCATATGTGAACTAAATTATTGTGTGCTCCTATTTGTTGGGGCTACGTACTCGCGAAGTGACGAGAGCCCGTACGTAGCTACTAGCTATGCTTATGTCCGGGTAGTTTTAGGCTCACATCATGACTTGTTGATATTATTATTGATTTATGTTTATTGTTTGCCTTGGGAGGGAGCGAGATTGAGTCTGCTTATTAAATGTTTTTGAAAGGAGTTGAAATTGAAGAACTTAAGATTTAAAAGGTTTCAATTGAACTTCGTAATTTCAAAAAAAATTTGATTAATGCTATAATAGCTTAAGAAATCTATGTGTAACCGCGTCGCATGTATGTTTCGCGAGCGGGGTAATTTCCTTAAAAAAGCTACAAGCTGAATTTCCCTTATTTTGAAAAGAATCAAGAAAGAGATATGATTTTAATGTTAAATTTATATTTGACCGCGTCGCAAGTATGATCCGCGAGCGACGAGATTCCTTAAATTTATATTTGACCGCGTCGCACGCATGATTCGCGAGCGGGGTATTTCCTTCTACCACTCTTATAGGATCGGGCCGTTCGCCTCGACAGGATTTATGTACCACACTCTCATGGGAGCGGGCCGTTCGCCTCGGCAGGTTAATAGATGCATCTATGGTTCGAGTCGTTCGACCTTCGGCAGTGCACATTTTACTTTTATGTTGGATTGGGCCGTACACCTCGGCATTTCCTATATATATATATATATTATCCTCATGGAATCGTGCGTAACGTTTGGCAAGAAGTCAGTGTATCTGAGGGGTTTTCCCTGATTTGGATTATGACAACCTCTTTGATGAAATCCACTATATCTATACATATGCTCTGGTTACGGAGGAAACTTGCTAATTGAGAGCTTGAGTAAATTGTAAATTGGAAAATGGTACTACGTATTTTATACCTGTTTGTTTCATATATTTACTTTGTCTCATATTCATTCACTTTACTGTACATAATATTATTGGACCACTAGTAAGTGTCGAAGTCGACCCCTCGTCACTACTTCTTCGGGGGCGGGATACTTACTAGGTACGCGTTGATTTACGTATTCATGCTACACTTGCTGTACATTTTTGTGCAGGTACATATATGTTTAGCGGCCTTGTGGGCGCAGAGGCGCGATTATGGCGGGGACTTAGGTAGGCTGCATTCTATACGACGCACCGCAGCCAGCAGAGTCTCCTTCAGAGTATTGTATTTTTCTTTCATGTCCAAGTTGTATTCCGGATAGTTATTGTATTTTATTTTAAATTTCTAGAAAAGGCTCATGCACTTGTGACTCCGGGTTCTGGAATGATTATGGGATGTTCACTGTTGGAAATGGAAAACAAGGTTATTTATTCTGTAAATTCATCTTTTACTAGATAAATTGAAGTAAATTTATGATTTTAAAAATATTAAAATGAGGATTTAATTAAGTATTTATTATTGATTTGCCTGACAGTGGAGTCCGACACCGTCACGACCTTTATGGATTTTGGTTCGTGACATCTATAAGAACTCAGATGGAGATAAAGTTATATTTTTGGTTTTGTACGTAGACAATATTTTGCTCATAGGAAATAATGTGAGCATGTTGAATTCAGTAAAGGAATGGTTGTCCTCGCGTTTTGATATGAAAGACTTGGGACAAGCGGTACATATCCTTGGGATCAAGCTTATGCGAGATCGCAAGAGAAGGATATTAGGCTTATCCCAAGCACTTTATATTGATACTATTCTCACCAGGTTTAGCATGCAAGATTCCAAGAAAGGTTTTCTCCCTTTTAGGCATGGAATCTCCCTGTCAAAAGATCAGTCCCCAAAAATAACTGATGAGATAGAAAAGATGAAGGCGGTCTCTTATACTTCTGCTGTAGGGAGTCTTATGTATGCTATGCTGTGTACTAGACATGATATCTGCTTTGTTGTTGGCATGGTTAGTAGATTTCAGTCTAATCCTGGATGAGAACACTGGACTGCCATTAAACATATAATCAAATACCTGAAAAGGACTAAGGATTATATGTTGGCTTATCACTCAGGTGATCTTGTACCCATTGGTTATACTGATTCAGATTTTCAGTCAGATAGAGATTCTAAAAAATCTACCTCAGGATATGTTTTTACTTTAGGAGGTGGAGCCATAAGTTGGAGGAGTATCAAGCAATCATGTGTTGCTGATTCCACCATGGAAGCCGAATATATGGCTGCATCTGAGGCAGCTAAAGAGGCTGTTTGGCTCAGGAACTTTCTAAAAGAGCTTAATGTAGTTCCTTCGGTTCAAGCACCGATTGTACTTTATTGTGACAATAGTGGTGCAGTTGCAAACTCGAAGGAACCAAGAAGCCATAAAAGGAGTAAGCATATTGAGCGTAAATATCATTTAATTAGGAGTAAGCATATTGAGTATAAATATCATTTAATTCGGGACATAACTCATAGAGGTGATGCAAGAGTGTTGAAGATTGCGTCAGAGGACAATTTGGCAGACCCGTTTACAAAGAGCTTGCCACAGAAGATTTTTGACAAGAATGTAGAAGGAATGAGTGTTAGAGTTGTAGACGCATGGTTATGAGTCTAAGTGGGAGATTGTTGGGATATACTACTAACCATGCAGTTTAGACATAGTATTGTATTTTATTCTTTATGGAATAATTATTTATTTAATTTATTCAATTCATTAAAGTACTATTTTAAATAGATCATTTGTTATATGTGTGTCCTTTAGTTATGTAGTAGACAATTTAGTATATGGAGTCTTAGCTCATGCACAAAAGATTAAATTGTCGGTTCTCATAATTAATAAACTATGTTCACAATTGAAGATATTATTGGGCAAAATATCTTAATGATTGTAGCACAAAATTATAGTATAATTTGTCTTGATTATGAGAGTGGTTTTACTCTGACTTCTTGTGCTAGTATACTTAGTGTATATTGAAAGGACCAAGTAGAGAAAAGAAGTTTTTGTACTGAATATATGTTAAATATTTTTTCTAATTCATTAAATGAGCTTATACTCCTAATCTTGATATAATTATTATGATCAATGTGAGTTATTTATTTTTTTGATTTATCAAAAGGTACAACTTTATTCAGTGTTAGTGTATGCCTAATAGATTGGACAATAACGAATATTATTTGTGAAATAATAATTAGTTGATAGAATCCATGACTCGATTTTGAGTTTGATGATACTCATTTATGTAAGCTTATAAGTTTTCATGTGAAAACCCGACCGATGAATTTTGTATCCATCACATGAAATAGTTTAAGCGAAATTATAGAGGATTTAATTAGTTGATTAAATTAAATTTTCAGTGATTCAATTTAATTAATTAGTATTTGTGATCTTAACATGGGGAGTTAAAATAAGTGTTAGTGAATTTTCGAAATTCATATTGAGTAGTTCAATTGCAGTTTATTACTGCAATTAATTATAGTAGGAATTAATTTATCCAAAATTTTGAATTATGCTATAATTGGTAGCCTCTTACTATTTTTGTGGTCCATGCTATACCTAGTAAAAATCCGGACTGACTTGGGTAAAAGAAGAGTCTTGGGAGAAAAGTCATCATGTAGAGTTAGAGTAGGATTCTGCTTGCACAAACAGAATCTTACACGTTTTTGGAGCCCTCTTTGGCTAAAAAACGAGTCTACGTAAGGAAGACATTTTTCACCCAATGACTTACTTTTCACAGTTGTATTGTTCTTGCCCACTCAAAGTAAATTCGTCCAAGGTCTTACTAGGAATATAGCAGAAGACTGCAACCTTGGATTATTGCTCGGAGGATTTGTGCAATGTTTTCAAGAGGTTAGTGGTTCATAATCTCGTAATTATATCATTGTCTAGTTTACATGTATGTGATGTCTGAATTGAATGCTTGCTTCCGCTGCGCATGTTCTAACATGTGTCCCCATCCTCGTTCAAGAGACTATGGAAGTAAGTCTGCCATATAAAAATCAATACAATAAGGATTTGAAAATAAGAAACATCTCTAGATTACAAATAGTAAGTAGAGTTGCACAAAATGACGGCTTCGAGTTCAGTTTCTGGTATCAAATCAAAGACACTAAATATAGGTTGTTCAGGCTTTTATTTATTATTAGTAGTTAGTGCTATAATAGTAGATACGAAAATGTCTCTCTGTTGGAATTGAGTTTATTTTCGTATAATTTACTTCCACCAACTTCTGCTACCATTACTCTTCAATGTAATTTGTTTGCATTTGTATTTCAACACAACAATTCGATAAGAAAAAGTTCTACTATAGAGTTTCAATGCAAAGTTCTACAAGAGAGTTTCACTGAGTACTGAATACAATAGTTTTGCAAGTTGTATTATGGCTAACAGTTTTTTTGTTTTCCGTTTTCCTTGTTTGACAGGGAGCAAAGAGGGGATGAGAAGACTACAGTCACAACACAATGGAATAATCTCACCTATTCTTTTGTTCTTTCAGCTATTTAAAGCGAGAGTGCATCCAAAAACCCGAGAAAAGTGCTCAACCAATCTCATTAGGGTACTTTCTCCAATGTGCGCAGTTTTTTTTATGCAGAAGTCTAGCTTGCTTAGCTTTTTGGAGTCATCTAAGATGCCCACAAAAAATAGATAAGTGAAATAGTGGAAAAGTAAAGATCACATTTCATTATTTCTAGAAGAGCAGTAGAGCTCTTCATCTTTGCATTTTTGATTGAATATACAAAATACAAGGTCAAACAAGGTATTTCTTCTTCCTAAGATAAGATTTTGCAACAGAAACTATGCCCCTTTTTTGACAGGTTGTTCTAACACAACCAATGCTTGCTGCTGCTGCTCTTCTTCTTCTTCTTCTTCTTCCACTCCGACCTCTTCTTCTTCAACCTTTGCCTCTACATGTTGTCTACAATATCTGAATATTACTAGACATATAAATGCTGCAAAAGGACCAAAAAACAAACTTTTTAGTTCAGTTTGAAAGTTCAATCCTAGGTAAATTGCCATTTGTTGGAAGATACCATAAATGGCTTATTAGAGAAAAGATCAACTACATCCAACAATAAAGAATGAATTGATTAGCGAATTACCTGTGAAGATTCGTGTTCTGACAGTGGTCAGGTTCCAAAATGCAGTCAATACTGATGCAGCTATCATTTTCTTGTGAGAGCAAGCTCCCCATGTCTCCATCATCCAACATTTCATATAGTTGGCTGTCTCAACAAAATATGCACTTTTAATTCAATTAGACACAATAAGTTGAAGCAACCATCAATAAGAAATAATCTTTGATCAGAATGAAGCAATTATTTACCTTTATTAGATATCTGAGAAGAATAACAAGAATATAGTTTTGGGGCAGTAAAACTGATGAAAAAACCTGTCAAGATTGAACACCAGCAAGTATTTAGTGTTTATTATTCTGAAATTTTATTCTAGAATGTAATACTAATGATGTGTGTTTAGGATAATTGAGTGATCTTACCAAGGGCACAGAGCCTCCATACAGTTATCAAATGGCCATATTCAGCTCCAATTAGCAGGACTGGCACTAACTAAAACCATAGGTACATTTCCAATCAATTACAAGTACCTAGGCATGAAAAATTAACTACAGAACTAGTGCTAAAATGGAAGTTTATAAAGTTGAGAGTAGGAGAATAAGATAACATACTTTGAGGGTCATAGCAGGCTCTCCTGAAAAAAGCTCTCTTGTTTTAGAAAGTGCAAGATTTGCAGCTGGAAGTATCAGTCTTCCCATTCTCAAAATGTCATCTTCAGTCAGCTGAAATTCACTCTTTACTTCTGAACCATCTCTGGATTTTAGTATTTTAATGATCCATTCAGAACAATAGTGCATTATTCAGAAGCATAACTTACTAGTTGTAAGTAATTTAAATGTTTACCTTTGGCGAATGGAACGTGAGAAGAATGAAACAACTAAAAACAGTAATCCCAATTGAGAAATAATTGAGAAAATGCTGCAATCAAGAATAAACAAAATATGTCAAATGGAAAACTCTTATCAATAAAAAGAAAAAGTGGGATATAGGAGAAGGAGAAGAAAATATACCTAAAAGTAACTCCTTTCGCAAAACAAGAAGATAAGAAACAGAGAGACCCTAAACCAAACCAGAGGCTTGACCTTGCCACATCCCTCCACATCACCAAATCACTTAATAGAAGCTCAATTCTGTTTATTAAATCACACCCTTCTCCTCCCTTTGCTTCTATTGCTTAAAAAAAGAAAAGAAAAAAAAAGTAAGCACAAGATATAATATATGATGTTAAAAAGTAAAGATTACAATAATCTGAGACATACTTGTTGTATTTGAAAGAACCAAGCTTAGCTTATCTTTCTTGGATTTACCACTATTCCTCTTCTTTTTTGGTTTAAGCACTTCCTCAGCTAACCCCAGCTCTCTATCTTCTCTCATTTCTTGCTCTAACCTTCTTCTTGATCTTCGATTATTACGTGGCGAAGCACCAACTACAGAATTTCTACTCCTTCGCCTCCTACGAACACCATTAGGCTCAACCCCGTCATCAACCAATTCAAGCTTATCAGCTAGACGAGTCCTGGATTTTCGAAGAGGAGATGGCGAAAGAAGAAGAAGCTCGTGAAGTGGGAGATTGTTACTATAAGGAGGCTTATTAGGTGACATAGTTGGAGAATCTAGTAATCTTGGTGAAGGGACTATTTCAAGAGAGACTCTTGGAGTAAGGGATTCATTCTCTTCGTCATATCGGCGGAGTCTTGAGAGTCTTGATGCTGATTTTGTTCGGCTTCGTGGCTCAGATCGATGAGATGGAGGAGTTGTATCCATTGTTGAAGCTTGAGAATTTTCAAAGAATACAAAATTTTGCAGTGTTTTTGTTGGTTCTTGATTGTTAAGGGGAGGAGGGTATGGACAAGATTCTGGTGCGATTTGAATAAGATGAAAGGAGGAAAGAGCCGTTGGAGGAGATTTATCTTTTTTCAACAATTGATTATTTTAGCGGCGAAATTTGGGGCCATTGGGCTTTTGATTCGAATTCCCAACGGTAGGAAATGGGAGGCAAGTCCGTTTGTTAGCTTTTGACCTTTGTGGGCTTTTGGTGCACTTGGCCTCCAGCTGCAGTGTTTGGTTCTATTTGTTTCTTTTATTTTTCTCAGATTATTTTGACATTGTTTAGGCGTTCAGTTCCAAAATCTGCTTATGGGATCATTGTATATTTGTATTCTACTTCTAGTTAGTCTCCAATTGATCAATCAATTTGAATTTTCATAAAGCACTATATATAGTCTAATTAACATAAGTAATTATAGTTTGTCTAATTACTATTTGTAGCTATTGTTCAATTGTTATCAGTTTGTATCAGTCGTATTTAGATGTGCAACGAATACAACCAGTGTCAATTGTATTTGTTCGTGCAATTATATTCATTACGCAAACGAATACGACATGTATCAACTGTATTCGTTCATGTAATGAATACAATGAAGGTGAAATACAAGGATTTATACAATATGTATCGACTGTATTCCTACACAGAAATACAGAGTCAAACTCAAGACCTTCGCTTACTAAGCGGGCGATCTAACCAACTAAGCTGTGAGAGCTTATTGCTCTCTTGTTTCAGTTCAAAACAATTGATCTCTTATTTCAGTACTATATGTGGATTTGCTATAAAATTCAAATATAACTACGAATAATAATATTCTGAAAGTATAGCTACAAATTGTAAATACACTGTATATGTTTGTTGTCTCCGCGTAATTTGCTTCCGAGTTCCCACTAGTTAGTATAGCTTATCTAAATTATTTGCTTCAATTTAGCTAATTTCGTATTCATTCCTAGAAATCTGTGTCCAACTTGGTTCATCTTCCAATCTCCAAGCTATCAAAATGGGCATTTGTCTTCGTACTTTTTTTCCCTTCAAAATATTTATATATTATCTTTGCCAACTTGAGAGTTGCACAGTTTTTGTAATCTCAAAGCAATAAAATAGTAAATCAGAGAAAATTTCAACTCTGAAAAAGAATTCGTTGCATAGTGGCTCTAGTCTATTTTAACGCTCTTTGCTTGCTTAAAAAAAATGTTTCACAAAAACCAGCAATTGACAACATAATTTCTAGCTTCTAGTATGTCTCAACAGAAAGCTTTTGTCCTTTCAACTCCATCTTCAAGATTAAACAGATCGCAGGCAAAAGGCAACCACAGCCAATTCATCAGTCCCAAGACCACTCCTGCAATATATTTCTACAATACTTTCATCATTCATTGATTCATAATTTCCCAAGCAAACAAATAAATCAGGTTCCTTTATCCATTCTTTCTGGGATAGTGAAACATTTATACAGTTTACAAGCACTTATTCTACTTCAAGGCGGTCTTACAAGAGGTAACAGAGCATATACCAGCCATAAAGTTGGGGATACAGCCCATCTTGATATTGTACTATTATCTACTATATCACATTTCCTTCAATGATTGACCGTGAGGTTCAACGAGCAGCTTCAGATCACCACATTTCACTCGCTCATCAGATGAAATCTGCTTGCTTTTTCTCAATTACATGCCTTTGGCAGAATGCTTTTATCCCGTGAAGACCATCATCGACCTATGATGGCTTAACTGCAACAGCTAGTAGGAGCCAATTATCAAGTCCCATAGCAACATCTGCAACTATTATTATATGGTTTTGGGCAGATTTGGAACAATTTGTCAATGTGACAAAGAAAAGGCTTATTGTTGTTTGGCATTTCTGGAACAAAAGGCTTTGATCCTGCCAAGGCCTTCCTCAAGAGCTGAAATTTCCACAGCAAAAGTTACTCTTACCCAATTCTTCAATCCAAGTGCCTCCCCTGCAATACGTTAATATTTATGAACATGCAAAAATACTCCTGCCTGAAGTTCTACATCTTTAATGTTGTCAACAGAGATGCAACGGAACAACTTACCAGGTAGAACAATTACAGATTCCTCTCTGGCAAGTTTGGTGCAGAATTCCGTATCATTGTCGATGCCTTCCAGAAGTGACATGTTTAGTTTTGCCTAATAGAGATGAGCAAAAATAAACTATTCAGAATCTTTATCCAACTAAATACTGAAAAATATGTATATCTGGACTAGGGTGTTTATAGCGATACCATAAGAAACATGGATCCTTGTGGCTTGTATGGAGTAAAGCATGGAATCTCCGTTAGACCACCATAGCAAATGTCTGCTGCTTTTCTAAGTAGGTTTATGGTATTAGAGTAGAAATCTTCAGGTGTTTCATCCAGAATACGAGTAATAGCACCCTCAAGAATGACAAGGAACAAGGTTAGATACTTGAATTTAGTTTCATTTGTTCGAAAGATAATCTAAATCGCACAAAAATACTTTATGAAAGATAATGTGCAGGATCCCCATTTCATTCCAATTCAGATTGAATGAATTTCTACTTTTAAATACACAAAGACAGTTCTACTAAAGATTTTAATGGAATCACAAGGAACACTACGCATGATAACTCGGAAATATGGAAAACAGTATATGTCCAGGAAAAGAGCTAAGCATGTTATAATTTGGACAATGATGCAATAATCAATCATCATTTACTGATCATCCCAAGTAGCCGACACTATGCATTCCTATTCAATACAAAAACTTTAGGCCAGGTATCATCATGACAAGCATGTTTCGACAAACTTGAATAAAGGATGCTTTTATCACATTTGTAGATCATGCATCTTGTTATCAACTTATCAAAAAAAATGTAACCAGACTAGTTTGCAGCTCCGAGTAGAACTTTAACAGCATAAAAATGCAACCAGACTAGTTTTCCATGCTTTTAAGGCGAAAACATTTTGCTTGGTCTAACATTTCACATAGTTGCACACTATATCAAACCTTTCGAAATAAATCCCAGTATAATATACCATAGTGAGTGTAGAAGGGTCAGCAGAGATTTCAAGGCAGCTTTTGATGGACTCCACAACCTGAGATCAGAAGAAGAAACTTAAGATTCTTATTTCTGCATATAGATTTTTGCATGTGTGGAGTGTAAATATAACACCCTTACGAGCAAGTAGAATCGCTACTAATGGGGCCAACTGTAAGTTGATTTATCATTTATGCAAGCCTTTATGTGGTTTAGGGCGTAAACGACATGTATGACTGGAAAACCAATCTTTGTTATTTTGTCCCTTATTCATATTTTTCCCTTAACAAAAGAAAGAAAAATGTAAAACTTATTTTTTCCCATCAGAATTTCCTGGTGTTTTTCGCTTTACAGAGAGAGAGAGAGAGAACCCCATGTTTTTGAAGGATGCCATTGCGATCACACATCACGATCCAACCAACTCGCCAACCAGGAACCATCCATCTCTTTGATATGGAGCCAATGGTCAGAATAGGTACAATTTCTCCAAAGACTCCCATCGGCACAAATGAATTACTACCAAAAACTAGATGACCATAGGTTTCATCTGATATTACTAGCATTCCAAGCCTTTTTGCAGCTTCTGCAATCTGTTACTCCCATTTAAGAAACCAACAATTAATGAGCAAACCTCAATCAATGCTTTAAACAAAATAGGCACAATCTAATGCAACAAAGAAATGACCTTTTTTAAATGTTCACGCTTGTACACATTCCCACACGGATTACCGGGGTTTATAACAACCATGGCAACAGTACGATCATCGGCTAGAGCCTCAAGCCCATTGGTGTCAACCTCCCAATCCTGATCAGAGAGAAGATCATAGTACCGCACTTCGAGACGGCTAAATGTGGAAAGAGCTTCATATGTTGGATACCTTGGTCTAGGAAGCAAAATGTTAGCACCAGGTACGGCAAGAGCTGTAATTAGGACTTCTATTGCTTGCTTAGCCCCAGCTGTGACATGAACATCATACGGTGACAATTCGTACGGATAATCACGAGACAGAAATTCTGCAATTGACCTGGTAAATATTTGAAGCATCAACATTACTAAGACTAGTTCTTGTCCTTCTGCAGTACAATTACATTTTGAAAAAGAATTTAAGTACTATCTATTGACGTGGGGAATCTTAGTAACTCAGTTGCTTTGATACCTGAACTTTCACCTTGTTGGTGAGGGCTCAATTTCGCATCTTGTATTATTCCTTTTCCCAATTTCCCACCCCTACCCCCAATGTAATTAAAAAAAAAATCTACTAATGTCGTAACAAAATCAGGCCATCTGTAAGATAATTATAAGTAAATCTCTGTGATCGGATATAGATGGTTTTCCGCGAAATCTATTTCAGTAGAGCGTATGATATCGATGGTCCGAGGTAGAGCACTTAATGGACTAGGGTGGCCTCATTTCGCCTTACCAACCCAGGAAAACTCTGAATATAGGCCTAGATCGTTTGTACAGACAAACTTTTGGGTGCTAAGATCCAAAGGCGTCAGAGGCTGTTACCCCGTGGCCAACTCGAAGGAGCTGAAGTTCGACGCAGAACTTTTTGGTTGTTAAGTTATAGCAAGACTAAGCAACATCCAACAGCGTAAGTCCTTCTGGGGTAAAAATGATAACTATGATGCTATAAGGGGTAAAAAAGATCTTTAGACAGTATGTTTAAAAGGGTAGCCAGGTGCACTAAGCTCTCGCTATGCGTGGGGTTTGGGCCGAACCACAAGGTCTATTCTACGCAGTCTTGTATTTCTGTAAGAGGCTATTTTTACGGTTCGAACCTGTAACCTCCCGGTCACATGGCAACAACTTTACGTTACATTGTCTGTTTATATAACTTAAATCTATCCCAAGGTCAGAACTTTAATTAAAATGAACCCCCAAAAAGAAGAACTATTGAAGATAAAGTTAGGAGAAAGAAAAGGGAGAAATCTGAGGAGAGTTTTAAAGTTACCTCCTGGCTTGAAGAATAGTAGAATTTGGGGCATAGCCATTGCATTTACCAGATTGGAGTGCATCAACAAGAGCGTCCTCTGATACCTTAGTTGTTCGAAAACTTGGAAAACCGCTGGGATCGCCATGGCTAAGAGGGATTACAGTTCTTGTATCACTTTTATTAATGTTTTCATTTAAAGTGTTGAGATAACTTCTAATAGTGCAAGCTGATGCTTTCTTTGCATCTTCTTTTCCTTGAAAATTCCACCTCGAGTTTGAGAGAAGTTCCATTTCCACTTACTACTTTGTAATATCTCTTTGGTTTTGAGTAAGATTATTCAACTTTGAGATATAGCCTGAAGATATATTTGTGACCAAAGTCAACGCAATCGTTCGTTAACTCCTAACTACTGAACTGAACTGTGAGTCAGTGTTACTCACTGATTAGGTAAGCGCGTGTCCTTCACTTTGACAACCCAAATGACCACAAACTCACATTTCTCTTCTATTACTCCTTCCGTTTGTAATTTAGACGACTTAATTTTAGTCGACAGGAAATTTAAGAAAAAGATTGACTCGGTATAAAATTTAAGAAAAAAAAGATTTTTTATGGTATTTGTGTGATTATAAAAGTTTATCATTAAGGATAAAATAGAGAATTTAAAGTTAAATTATTTTTAAATTTAAAAATATTTCATTTATCCAAGTTGATCGACCAAGGCTAAAAGAGTAATTTCATATTTCTATTAAAATTGCTACTTCTATCGGTGATGCCTATGAGAAATGGTGTGTTAGTGGTGTATAGAAACAGGCTACCACAACAGACTCTAGAAGCACCCTTCAATCTTTCTCATTCCGCGAAAAAACAGACGCGAGATGACTCTTTTATTCTAACTATCTTCATTAGTTTATGCTACCCTTTCACTTCTCTTCATCTTCTCAATTGGGTCTAACTAACTTTGGTATGTTTTTCTTTTAATTTTTGCCCAAATCTTCTTTCGTTCTCTATAGATTTTTTAATTTTATGGCTGAAATTCTGCCTAGCCTTCTTCAACTTTCTCCGGCCTTCATTTTCTTTCGAAGTTTGTAATTTGTTTAATCTGTCATCAGCTAAAAAAGGTCTTGATTTTTGCACAATTCAGACACTAGATATTTTCGTTTTTATGCATGTTAATGTGTCAAGAGAGAAACTTTAATGGATTTTCTTTTCGGAATTTCGAGTATAATTATTCTTTGGCTACTTGATATCATCTTACGGCTCTAATTTTTTCAGTTGATGTTTCTTATTGGAAAATTTATGCTCCTTCTCTATTCTTTGTGCACAAATTTATTCATCTTGCAATAAACTTTGTGGAAGTATTGACACTTAATTTGGATTTGCATTTGGACAAACTAGCCCCTTTTTGTAGAAGTACAACAAATTGTGTCATTGCCATGTCTGCATGTTGTTCTTTTCTCTTGCATTTGCTTTGTTTATTGCTAATATAAAGGATTTGTTCGTTTTATTCATTTCAGGTCGTCTTAATCATAATCAGACGCACTATCAATTCATTTTAGGTTTTCTCTCAAAGTTTGATTATGTAATTATGAAGTATATTGTGTGTTCACATAAGTTGTTTTGTTTGTGATATATGCCAATGAAATTTATTTTATATTTTACATATTGTATATCCATATTAATCAATGTTAAACATGTAGTTAAAATTTGAGTTTAGCATTTTTTTTTCAAGCCTCGATCTTTAGAAAAATATTCAGGGCTTGAAGCAGCTAATAGGGCTTTTTTTACTCTATTTTGTTGCAAAAAATGGTCGCTTAATTGAATTTATTTTTATAATGTACAAGTTCAATTATATATATTGAATGATGCTAACTTATCTGGCAGTACTTCTTTCTGCGTACTTATTATTTTTTTAAGGTCTTTTGTTTCTACCCAATTCTACTACCTTAAAGGATCAGTACTAAAGGGTGCATGATCTATTCTGAATCCTTTAGAAATCAGCCCCTCTCTATGCTAATTTAGACCTAACTGAATCTAGAAACTTTTGGGTTCTTTTGATGTGGTGATTGCTTATACAGCTCCATCTAAAGTATAATGGAAATTCTCCACAAGTTAAAATTTCAGAAGCTGTTATAAAGATGGAAATATTTATAGAAATTCAACGTAAGTCAAACTTAGGACTCCAGCGGCTATTAGTAAATGCTATGCCCATAAACAGAACACCCCAAAATCAGAAGTTGCAGCATGTTAGCCAAATGAAAGTTAGCACAAGGTGATAGCACTCTGAAAATCCACCAAAACCTAAAAGCATTGTCTTAAAATTTTGAAATATACCCATCCTATGATAAAATAGATGAATACTTGGACAAAAATTCTCTCTATATGCTTTGATAAATAATCTTGCTGGTTTAGAGCTTTCTTTCTAAAATCGAGAAAATAAGGTCACATCAAACTGATTTGTTTCCAGTTTACTAATGTATATAATACTCCTTAATGAGCACTGCAATTGTTTTGGAGGAGAGGGAAGAGTTAGAGTTTTAAAATTCTCTTTTTGGTTTGTGTACATAAATTTTATTTCAGGGATCATGTAATATTTTAATTTTGACAGTTCTAGTCATATCAGTAATATCCTTGTGTGTTGTTAAGTCTGTTTGGCAGCTATTTTAGCTGAATAGAAGTTTTTTTTATGTTAAATGTGTACAAGGAAAAAGACGGTCTTAAGTTAGCATCTATGGTTATGTCTTAAATAAAAGTTGGACAAGAACAACAAAGGTGACTGTGCAGCTAGGGACTAGGATTCAACAGCTCATGGATGACAGATCAAGAAGTCATGTATTCCGATGATATCTGCATTTGAAACAAGTATAAGAGTTTCACTATTTTATGATTCACGCCACCATAATACTCAGGTTGAATATCTCGACTGGATCTTTAATTTAAAGTGGGGAGTCTTAACGGAAGCTAAAGCACAAGAGTCAGGGGTCAAGCTGGTGACTATGGGGGCTTGGAGGAGTAGTGGGGACGCAAGCGTTGCGCAGTGCATTAGGTAAGCCGCGAGAGAGGTATTAGGGGTTTCAAAGGATTACTCTGGTGGGCACAAGGGAGACTGGTGGTGGAATGGAGAGG
The DNA here is from genome assembly GCF_000715075.1 of Nicotiana tabacum. Classification (NCBI taxonomy): domain Eukaryota; kingdom Viridiplantae; phylum Streptophyta; class Magnoliopsida; order Solanales; family Solanaceae; genus Nicotiana; species Nicotiana tabacum. The sequence goes on from NC_134081.1 coordinate 102,948,507, forward strand.
TGCAAGGAAAAGTGAATACCAAGAAAGCAGCATATCTGAAGCTAGTGGAAAGTGTAGACGAGGAGGAGAAGAGAGAGAATAGGGAGCATTATAAGTTGGCTAAGAAAGAGGCTAAACTAGCAGTTACGACGGCCAAGATTGCAGCTTTTAGTCATTTGTATAAGGAACTCGAGGGCCGAGGAGGGGATAAAAGGTTGTTCAGGTTAGCCAATGCGCCAGAAAGGAAGACGCGTGACTTGAACCAAGTGAAGTGCATCAAGGACGAAGAAGGTAGAGTTTTGTTGGATGAGAGGCTTATCCGTCGGAGATGGCAGACCTACTTCCATAGTCTCTTGAATGAGGAAGGGACAAGAGCATTGTACTAGGTGATTTGAAACTCTCCGGGAGTCGTTGTGACTTTGAGTATTGTAGGCGGATTAGAGTTGACGAAGTTGAGGGAGCTATGCGTAAGATGAATAGGGGCAAAGAGACCTGGCCGAATAAAATCCCGGTGGAGTTTTGGAAGAGAGTGGGCAAAGCAGGCTTGGAGTGGCTCACTAGGTTATTTAATGTTATTTTTAGAACGAACAAGATGCCCGAAGAGTGGAGGTGGAGCACGATGGTTCCTGTATACAAGAACGAGGGTGATATCCAAAATTGTAATAACTATCGGAGTATCAAGCTGCTTAGCCATACTATGAAAGTCTGAGAGAGAGTGGTAGAGGTAAGGGTGAGAAGGAGTGTGACTATTTTCGAGAACCAATTTGGGTTTGTGCCGGGACGTTCGACTACATAAGCCATCCACCTTGTTAGGATATTGATGGAGCAGTATAGGGAGAGAAAGAAAGACTTGCATATGGTATTCATCGACTTAGAAAAGGCGTACGATAAAGTTTCGAGGGAGGTTTTGTGGAGATGTTTGGAGGCTAGAGGTGTACATGTTGCCTACGTAGGTTGATTAAGGACATGTATGGGTGTACATGTTGCCTATATTAGGTTGATTAAGGACATGTATGATGGAGTAAAGACCCGAGTGAGGACGGTGGGTGGGGACTCGGACCATTTTCTGGTTATGATGGGGTTGCATTAGGGCTCGGCACTCAGCCCGTTTTTGTTTGCTCTGGTGATGGACGTACTGACGCGCCACATCCAAGGGTAGGTGCCGTGGTTCATGCTATTTGCAGATGATATTGTATTGATTGACGAGACGCGAGACGTTGTGAACGCGCAATTAGAGGTATTGAGGCAGACCCTGGAATCAAAAGATTTCAAGTTGAGCAGGACCAAGACAGAATACTTGGAGTGTAAGTTTAGTAGTGAGACTCTAGGAGGGGAAGGAGAGGTGAGGCCGGACTCGCAGGTCATCCCTAGGAGATGGAGTTTTAAGTACCTCAGGTCTATTATTCAGGGGGTGGGGAGATTGATGAAGATGTCGCACATCGTATTGGGGCGGGGTGGATGAAATAGAGACTCGCTTCCGGTGTTTTGTGTGACAAGAAGGTGCCACCGAAACTTAAGGGTAAGTTCTACAAAGTGGTGGTCAGACCAATGATGTTGTATGGGACTGTGTGTTGGCCAGTCAAGATTTCTCATGTTCAGAAGATGAAAGTAGCGGAGATGAGGATGTTGAGATGGATGTGTAGGCACACCAGGTTAGATAGGATCAGAAATAAGGTTATTCGCGATAAGGTGGGTGTGGCCTCTATTGAGGACAAGACGAGGGAAGCGCGGCTTAGGTAGTTTGGTCATGTGAGGAGGAGGAGCACAGACGCCCCGGTGAGGAGGTGTGAGAGGTTGACATTGGAGGACTTACGGATAGGTAGAGGTAGGCCAAAGAAGAGGTGGGGAGAGGTGATTAGGCAAGCCATGGCACAACTTCAACTGACCAAGGACATGACCCTTGATAGGAAGGTATGGAGGTCGAGGATTAGGATAGTAGAGTAAGTAGTGTAGAGTGTTCATAACAGTAGTATTGGCACGCAGTCTCGCTTTCTGTTGGTAGTAGGTTTTTATGACTAACCTTTGTTTTCTTTCATTGTTGATCACCTTACTGTCTTGTTGTTTTATTCTGCTTTTATATGGCTTTTGAGTACTGTCCCTTCTTGCCTATATTTTTATTAATGTGGTACTTATACTATCCTGAGCCGGGGGTCTATTGAAAACAACATCTCTATCCTCACAAGGTAGGGGTAAGGTGTGCGTACACGCTACCCTTCCCAGACCCCACGGTGTGGGATAATACTGGGTATGTTGTTGTTGTTGTTGTATCTTTAATTTATCTACATTGTTCAAAATGCGCTATAGATTATAGAAGTAACTATATTGAAGTTACTCATTTTTAATAGAGTATTTTTGCTATAACTGCAAAAATATTTATTTACTTTATGATCATATACTTGGTTATAAAAGCACCAAATAGGTGTTCGGCACTCACTTTTTATTGTTTCCCTTGTCTACTTTTCGCCCCTTGCCCCAAACTTTAGTCTTAGTATCCTTTGGTCTTCAATTACTTACATTGTGTCAAGGTTAATTTTTCTTGATTTTAACGGTGGTTGACTCGGAGAGAATAAGGTACAAGGTAGAGAGGGTTTTTCTTTCCTTCCTTTCTTCAAACGGAACGAAAAGAGATAGAATCAGGCCGATTCCCGAAATGCCTTTCTGGATATTCCTCAATGTCCCGGCTATTCACGGAACGTCCACTCCCTTTGGCAGCATCCACTAATTCGGAACTTAATTTGAAAGCCATATTTCGACCCGGACGTTTTCGGGATGCCGCTAATAACCAACGAATGGCAAGCGTATTTTTTCTATAAAAAATAGAAGAATTGGTGTGAATCGATTCTACATTGAAGAAAGAATCGAATATTCATTGATCAAATCATTCACTCCATAGTCTGATAGATCTTTTGAAGAACTGATTAATCGGACGAGAATAATGATTTGATGTTTTGGCCAGAATGCCAAATGTTTAATCGTGTGCGTGACACATCAACGCTTTATACTAAATGGTGAGCGATTAAACTCTTCATAAAGTGACTTTTTTTATAGTTGAAGTAAACGAATTTTGTATTACTATTTTTATTAATTATTTAACTATTGAAATTTTATTAATCAATTTATTCATTGAGTCATGTACTAATTTTGTGAGTATTAATTATAAGTAAAAATATATCAATGTATAATCTTTGAATGAATAATTTCAGAGAACAATGAATTCCCTTTATCCGCTTTGAAGCTGCTTGATGAGGATTTTCTTGTCCAGGGTCCCTCCCATCTTTCTTTCTTTTCTGTCCCGAAAGAAATTATGCCAAACTGATATTGTAATTTTTACTGGATCCTACACACTAATCCAGATGATCACTTGGGCATCTTATTTACTAGATATATCTGCTTTTGGCTTCTTTTAGGTATGCTTCAAAACATGCAATTTCTTAACTGATCAAAGAAAACATATATAACTTATTAAGATGTCGTATTCTAAGCTGTCGTTGTCCAGACTAAGGCTGCAAGGGCGGATACTTGAATCTATTTTATATAAATGTAATGTACATTAACTTATTATTTATCTTTTATCTTTCATTTATTTTTCTGATCTTTATTTAACCGGCAAAAGACGCACGTCACTGGTAAGTTATTTGTCTAGCTTTTGACATGCTTTTAACTTGACATTTCATTTTCATTTCTTAACTTTTACAAATTCCGACTTACATGGCAATATACTGCATAACACGTTACTTTTTTCTTTTCTACTTTACCAAATTCTATATTGGTGGTTTGCTGCAAGTTCTCCACTCTGGCTACATTATGTGACAAGAATTGAGTTGGGCTAATGCGAAGAAAGAATTTCTACAGGTGCCAATAGTATTGTCATAGCCTGCAAAAATGGAAACTAATTGCAGCATTATAGTTGTATTACAATCTGTCAATATGCAAATAGTACATACCTAAACAGATTCGTGTAAGGGATGTAAAGAATGTGCCATTTTGCACGTTGTTTTGCAACCATTGTGGTGGATATTTTGCAACAATGTGCCATTGTCCCTAAATGCGTGTAAATAATATGAAACAGTTAGTAACCTAAAATGAAGTTGCAGCCAAGAATTATGAAAACGAAAGAATGTGAAGTGATTTCATGTAATCATCTATAGCTTGTAGTATAAAGTTATAGGGTTGAATTAGAGCCAGATTATTACTCACACTAAGGCACCTCTTCTCTCCAATCAATCAAACTCTTTACATATCAATGTACGTTGAATGATTAGTACAACTTGATTTCTACTTTTGATTGCAACTCTAAATACTTTCTGATTTTGTTTGATTGGTAAGTCTCTGTGACATTTGTTAGTATTCTTCCATTATGTGATTTCATTATTTTCATCTTTATAGTTCTCAAAAATTTATTTTCTATCTTTATAATTCTCAAAAATTTATTTTCCATCTTTATATTCTCAATTTATTCTCAACCATTTTTCAATTAAATATGGATTCAGTTTTTTCCATCTGCGTTTTTTTATATGTTGGACTCTTCCACTAAGATAGTTTCCAGGGAAAAGGCAAAAGGTCTATATTTTAGATATAATATTCGTGTTTTTTTTGTGTAAGAAAGTTTAGGAATTTTCTGGAGATCATAGCTATCCAGCAGGTGAAGTTTTGTGTTAATTTTAATTGGTATGATTTATGTTGTCTTTGATTCACTATATAATAATCTGAGTACCAAGAACTTAGTGGGCGTTTGGACATAAGAGTAATAAAATTCCAAAAAAAAAGTGAAAAAAAATTTCAAGTGAAAATAGTATTTGAAAATTAGAGTTGTGTTTGGACATGAATATAATTTTGGGTTGTTTTTGAAGTTTTGTGAGTGATCTGAGTGAAAATTTTGAAAACTAGTTTTTTGGAGTTTTTCAAATTTTCGAAAAAATCCAAAATATCTTCAAGTGAAAATTAAAAATTTTATGGCCAAACGCTGATTTTAAAAAAAAGAAAAAAAAATTGTACGTCCAAACGGGCTCTTAGTATGGGTCTGTGTTTAAATATATGGTAACTGCATTATATAGAGTGCAGTAATCAAATAGCTCTTATAGGTAATCCATTTCTGTTTTGATTGTTATAATAAGAGATTGTGTGTGCGTTCCTAGTATTCTACTTTGGATTGTGTGTGGATATGAATCTTAGGCTACAGTATGGTTTGTAATTCATTTGCTACTTCTAAGAAGTTTTCTGGAGAAAATAGAGAATAAAGAAAAGTTACAGGTATCATTGATGATGGAAATAATGCCTAATTAGCAACATTGGAATACTTGTACTTCTTGAAAGCATATAGGTGCGCAAATAATACTTACATCTGCAATGAGATGTGACAAAAAATTGAAATGAAATTTATTAGCTTCAAGAAATAAAATTTTATGCAACAGATGAAGATGGACCACATAATACTTGAAGAATGGCTGAATATATAAATTAAACAAGCATATAAATGCTTAAAGTTTTCAAGCATGCTTAGCCAAGGAAAATTTATTATTTAAGAAATATTAACAATTTCTATGCTCTTTTTAAATGTTTTGCAGGGAAATGGACAGAGGGCGAGGCTAACTGATGCCAATTCTGGAGCATGTGTTGCATATGGTTTTGTGTTATGCTAGTTAAATTGAACTTAACAGGGTGTAATACTTTGGGTGCTTCCTCTCTTTACCAATGCACGTTTCCTCGAGGAAATCTCATGTTTTTTACATTCCTATATTACTTTTACGTGTTCTTGTATTACTTTATCATATCTGAATTTACATGGATTTTTTACCTTTTTATTAAGTAAAAAGTATAACGTATCAATATATTTCATATTTCATGAACCAATATATCGGGCCCGGGGTTAGCCCGGGCAACACACATCTAGTTATTATTAAATTAGAAACACAATTTCACCAACTTTTTCGAGGCTAATATTTGATAAAAATTTAGTCGCACGGGATATTTATAAAATGGACAATATATGTCACTTAATCAAAAATTAAATGAAAAGTATGTATAGCAAAAAACATATACTCCATCCGTTTTAATTCATATGACACATTTTACTTATTCATCCGTTGCAAAAATAATGATTCATTTTTATATTTAGAAACAATCTAACTTTAAATTTTTCATTCTACTCGATTTATCCTTAACGAGAAATTTTCATACCATACAAATATCATGGCCCCACTAAGCTTTTGCTCCTTCAGCTTTAGCACCACATGTTTAAGGAGTTTTTTTTTTCCTTAAACTTTGTGTCAAGTCAAACTATATCATCTAAATTGAAACAGAGGAAGTTGTGCTGATTTTGCAATTGATTTAATATACACATTAAATATGAGTAGTTTCTGTTCCGTTTCAATAGATTACACCGGGACAAATCTAGCAGGCTTCAAGCTCAGCTCTTAACTAGAATCAGGAATCAAGCTGGCTCGAACTCAGCAGTCTTCTAACTCGAGCTCGGATCTACTTATTTTTGAGTCTGTGACAGAGTCAAGTCCAACCAGACTTACATTCAATATAGTATGTTAAGACGTTAAAATTAAACATTAGCGGAAAGAATAAACTAGAAAAGAATTTATCTAGATGTCTTGTTGTATAATCGCATTAACAATTCAATTATTTGGAAATATATATGACAATAAACTGAATTTTAAAATTGTACTAGGACGGAGCAACAAACAACAACAACAACAACAACATACCCAGTATAATCTCACGGGGGGTCTGGGGAGGGTATTGAGTACGCAGACTTTACCCCTACCTGGAGAGATAGAGAGGTTGTTTCCGACAGACCCTCGGCTCAAGAAAAGGTGGAAAGGAAGAGTAGGGGAGAAAAGAGGAGGGAAGAGGGGGGGGAGCAAAAAATATATATAAAAAATAACTAAATTGTCATCTGAAAAAATAAGTATCTACTATCTGACTTTCTGCAAATTCTAAACTGTAAACAGGTTGCCTTCCCCAGTTCCCTAGCAAAGGAGAAAAAGGAAGGGATTAGAGGGGAAGGGTGTAATATATTCATTAGCTTTAGTTCTTCTTTTTGGGCTATAAAATTATAAGTCGATCCTTGTTATAATATAAGCCTGAACCAAAATCTATATTTTTATGAAAAAAGAAACTAAAAGCCAGTTAGTTAGGTTCAATTCAATATGTTCAGCTGGTTTTAAGATTTCTTTTCAACATAGAAGAATATTGGGGAATGCAGGACACTAAGTGTTCGCAACTACGCCATACTATGAGACCCCATATGTTTGGCATATTCTTAAGTAAGTAGATATTTGCACATAAAAAATGTGAGATTTAAAAAAAAATTAAAGTTAAGTTAAAAAAAATATTTGAAAATTCAACTTGTGTTTGGATATACATTTTACTTGAAAAATATTATCGTTTTATAAGAGAAAAATATTGTTACTTGAAAAAGAGGTAAAAACCATTTTTTCAAATTTGAAACTCATCTTTAAAAATTCAGCTAAATGTATAACCAAACACTGATTTAAAAATACTTTTTGGAAAAGAGGAAAAGAAAAATATTATGTCCAAACGGCTCCTAAATCTGGTGTACTAGTCTATCGGATACAGAATCTTCTGTTTATTATAAAGATGTACTAGATAGAAAGAGTTAAGCACAGACAATGACTACTAAAGGAAAGCACGGACAGCAGATTAGCAGTAGTTGGCAATGCGAGTACGTTAATATTTCGATTAACAGTAAAGTGCATAATATATTTTTTGTCTCATATGTCTAACAAAATTTCAAAGACACTTGTTCTAGCTTAGCTAGTTAAAGGTAAACAAATGCTGTAAAGGAACATGAGGGGTATTCTGAAGCTGGAGTTTGGAGATCCTCCTCATAATGATATTGTCTATAGTACTTACTATCAGATACCATTCCGAATAGCATATTACATTCCTCTGATGATTCAAGGAAATTGTTGAAAATCTAAACTTATTTATGAGCTATCTTACACCATACAAGATCCAACTCAAGTAGTTGAAGATCACATTACCGATTCTTGGACTGAACCCTTAATACAGAGATATCAAGATTCCCTCTAAGAGTAGCTTATTGTTTTTTGGCATGCCTTTGATAGAAAGCATTTAGTCTCTTCAGGCCATCTTCCAGAGATGAAGGCTCACATACAAAGGTTATCCTGAGCCAATTCTTGAGTCCCACAGCAATACCTGCACCACATCTTATTATCAGATGTCTATACGACATAGCATCCCGCCAATTTGAGTGCAGGCGGCGAATTCATGCAGCTTTTGTCACATTCATATAATATATATGGTGATTTCGGTTCGTATTGCAGGAAATTTCTAAATTGGACCAAATTAAAGGCTTGTTTGGTAAAACAAAAAAATCAAATGACATTACTACCTATGAATACGAAAGCTCTAACGACTAAAAGCGTATGAGAAACCAAGAAAGAGGCATTTTATAAAACATGCTACTGTCTTTGACAGAGTTTGGTGCTTTATAAGAGAGTTGCTTGTTCTTTTACCTGGTAGAATTATCAAAGACTCCTCCTTAGCTAGCTTGAGACAGAAGTCCAAATCATCTTCAATGTCTGCTAGAAGGTTCAAATGAAGTTTGACCTACGGCGAAAAGACCTTCATTAGATATTGATTATATCTTCTAATCCCAAACTAACAGGTAATTAAGCTTCCATTTTCTCTTACCATCACAAACATAGATCCTTGAGGTTTACTTGGGCAAGTGATGCAAGGTATATCCTTGATTCTGTCGTAACAGATGTCTGCAGTTTCTCTTAGCATATTTGCTATTTTAGAGAAGAAATCATCTTTTGTATTCTGAATGATCTGAGGAATTGCTCCCTGTCAAAATAGGAACTATTAGGGGTGGGAATGGGTGGAGAAGAACAAAAGAAACCAGATACCTCAATAAGAAAAGTGGAAAATACATCTATACTAATAAGTTCTTAAATATCTATTCCATTTGCTTATAAACATAAAAACGTGAAATATGTAAAATAATACAAAGAGCTGTTAGACCAAAACAAACTTCATTCCTTTAGAACCTCCATTTCATATTTCAGGTGGAAAATACAGCAAGTGTGTGGCTAAAAGGAATAACAGACATTTGATTTTCAAAAGAAGGCAAGCAGAAGAGAGTATATAATGAAAACCTGAATAAAGGTTGCGGGGTCAGAAGATATATTGAGAAACCCCGTGATGGAATCTATGACCTGCAAATAAGAAAAGACAGAGTGACAACATGCAGACATTTTCCAAGATAAAACAATCTTATCCTCTCAATCAAAGAGATTATAAGATACGTGGAATAGAGCCCCCTAATCCCTATAACATACTTCTACATTTCTTTATACCCTAACCTACTTTTGATGGCACCAAGAACCTAACACAGATTACACCTTTTCTCATTTCTTTTATCACTAGCTCCATCGATTTTGATGCTAAAAGAATCTTCTTAGTTTTCCCTCATAGTTCCTTCCTCTTCCTCCTACAAGGGAATCCCGCTACCCCAACTCCCGACCCATAACAGATATCATTCACTCAAACACAGTCCTTTAACAAAAGCACAATAGAATCAAGTATAGGTCTTGGAACAGTCACCAGTAAAGTGACTTGCATCAACCTTTACGTTTGATTAATGTGTTTCTCGCTATAAAGCAAATTCTATGTCATTCTGTTTGAATTTTAGCATCAGAGAATCAAGTGTTGGTCTGATTAGTACAGGATGACCATCTTTCAAAGGAGAGTAAGTACCCCATGTTTTTTTAGTATGCCATTTGGATCATTTGTAACAAGCCAACCAAGTCGCCAACCAGGGACAATCCACCTCTTTGATATGGATCCAAGTGTAATAACAGGCGCAATCGATCCAAAGATTCCCATAGGCACAAATGGTTTGCTTCCAAAAGTGAGATGATCATAAACTTCATCAGCAATAACTAAAATTCCAAGCTTCCTTGCCATCTCTGCCACCTGAAGAAATTAAACCACTTTGTTACAATCATAATGACCCAAAGTATCAATATATTACTAGAGAAAACAATATGCATACATACCCCCTTCAAGTGGTGGTATGTGTAGACATTGCCGCACGGATTCCCAGGATTAATAATGACAATAGCCACAGTATTTTCATCTGCCAAAGACTCAACTGCATTAAGGTCCACCTCCCACTCACTTTCTGGGAGAAGATCAAAGTGACGCATTTCAAGATTGCAAAAAACAGCCCGTGCTTCATAATAAGGGAAACCAGGCCTCGGAAGTAGAATATTTGCATTTGGGCGTGCAAGAACATTCAAAATTACTTCAATTGCTTGAGTACATCCAATTGTCAGGTAAACATCATCAGGGGACAGCTTGTTTGGAAGATCTTGAGATAAGTATTCTGCTACAGCCCTTTTCAGAGAAAAAAAAATTTAATGAATTTTTCTGAATTTGAAGAAAATCAATGATGTTTCCGTGAATCAGTCAGTCATGCTCCTTTGGTTTGTTCAAAGAATGCTGATAGTTTTCTTGCTTAGGGGTAAATGTTTAAGTGTAGTAGCTGTATACTTGCGGTTGGGATTTTAAACTTGTATAGCTTAAAGAGGATGAATGAGAAATGGAGGGAAAATGAAATATTTGAGTTTTTCTTGGGAAATGGACATTGTTCCATATCGGAGGAAGAAAAAGCTTTTGATGGGTATATATATAATTGCTCTTCTTCTAACTCTTAAAGAGTTAAAGAAAAAGGCAAGCTTCGCGCCGTCGTCGCTCGCTCGGATTTGGATTTGGATTGATTAATTTTTTTGGACAAAATTCTTTTCAATTATTTAATTAATTAATTAAATAATTAGCGAAAAATTCAATCCGGAATAACCCATGACCCGCGACCCGGTTCGGTCAGGCCCGTTTTCTTTTTCGGATTATTTTAAATACATTTTTCCCGCAATATTTCAAACACCCCTTTTCCAACAGCCATGACTGTTTCTTAAAGGTTGCAAACCTTTTCAGAAACAATGCCAGCAACTCTATAAATAGAGTTTGAATCCCAGAATCTTTCCTTACAAAATTTTCTAAGCTTCTTCTTCTTCTTCTTCTTCTTCTGCACAAAAATTCCAGTGTGTTTTACAGCCTTCGAGTGGCTCGCTGTTCACCGGTGAGTTAAATCGTTCTATCCTGGGAGGATATATTTCAGCACCTCAGATACTTTAGGGGAATAATTTCCTTAAGGACACACTGTGTATTTAGTGGGCTCGATTTATTCCTATACTGTTTTTCTAGAATTTATTTCGTTAAACAAGTATTACTAACTTTCTGTTTTGTTTTTCCAGAAAGTTTAATTGTTTATTACAACAATACAGAATTATAACATTCTTAAGGAAATTAATTTTTTTATATTCTGTATTTTGTTTGTGGAGATTAAAACCTGTGTGGTTTTCTACTCCTTCTGAATTTTACTATTCTGATTTGAAGATATAAAAACTTGATCAAAGTATTGAAATTCGTAAAACGATTTGAAGAACATAAAAACTTCATCGTTTTTCTATGAAACAGTATATAAAAACTTTGGTTTTATTTAATATACATACTGTTTTTGTTAATAACAGTATTGTTTACTGTTCTGATTTTGCCATTAATTGAACTCTTCTGTTGTTTACAGTGAGAAATGGCAATTGATAACGGAAATTCTTCTGCGACTATTACGGCAACGACGATAGCCTCGTCAAGCCGGACTGCTGTTCCACCGGCAGAGAAACCGGGGAAATTTTTCGGAGCCAACTTCAAAGGATGGCAGCAAAGGGTGTTCTTCTGGCTTACCACACTTGGTATGCAGAAATTCACTAGTTAAGAACCTCCAGTGCCTGCTGCGGGCATGCCGGACAACGAGAAATTCATGATTGTTGAAGCGTGGAAGCAAGCAGATTTTCTTTGCAAAGGCTATATCTTAAGCGCTTTAGAGGATGACTTGTACAATGTGTACAGTGCGATGAATACTTCGAAAGAATTATGGGACGCACTTGAGAAGAAGTACAAGACTGAAGATGCATGCTTGAAGAAGTTCGTGGTTGCCAAGTTTCTAGGCTATAAAATGATAGACAGTAAAACTGTTGGAACCCAAGTTCAGGAGCTTCAACTTATTTTTCATGACCTTATTGCTGAAGGTATGGTCGTGAATGAAGCATTTCAAGTGGCTGCAATGATTGAAAAATTGCCTCCTTCGTGGAGAGATTTCAAGAACTATCTTAAGTACAAGCGCAAAGAAATGAAGTTGGAAGATCTTGTGATTCGTCTCAAGATTGAGGAAGACAACAAAACAGCCGAGAAGAAGTCTCGTGGAAATTCAACAATCATGGGAGCTAATATCGTTGAGGAGACTGCTCCAAAAAGTAAGAAGATAAAGAGGTCTTCTGGACAGACTAAGGAGCATAACAAAAAGAAATTCAAGGGCAGCTGCTACAATTGTGGAAAAATCGGTCACAAAGCCCCTGATTGTCATCTCCCGAAAAAGTATAAGAAGAAGGGACAGGCCAACATAGTGGAGAAAAATGATGACATTGATGATCTGTGTGCAATGCTTTCGGAATGCAACCTAGTTGGAAATCCGAAGGAGTGGTGGATTGACTCTGGAGCCACTCGACATGTTTGTGCTATCAAGGAAGCATTTGCTACTTACTCTACTGCTGGTCCCGAAGAAGAGCTTTCCATGGGAAATACTGCAACAGCCAAGATTGAAGGTTATGGGAAGATATTTCTGAAGATGACTTCCGGCAAGGTGTTAACGCTCAACAACGTTCTTCATGTTCCTACTATTAGGAAGAATTTAATTTCTACTTCTTTGCTTGTTAAGAATGGATTCAAATGTGTATTTGTTTCTGATAAATTTATTGTAAGCAAGAATGAAATGTATGTTGGAAAGGGCTACCTCACAGAGGGCCTCTTCAAACTAAATGTAATGGTTGTTGACAGTATGAATAAAATTGCAGCTTCTTCTTATTTATTGGAGTCAAATGATTTATGGCATATTCGTTTAGGACATGTCAATTACAAAATCTTGCGGAAATTAATTAATTTAGAAGTGTTGCCTAAATTCGAGTGTAATAAATCAAAATATCAAATATGTGTTGAGTCTAAGTTTGTAAAACATCCTTATAAGTCTATTGAAAGGAATTCAAATCCTTTAGACTTAATTCATACTGACATTTGTGATATGAAGTCGACACCATCTCGAGGTGGGAAAAAATATTTTATTACTTTTATTGACGACTGCACTCGATATTGTTATGTTTATTTGCTTAATAGTAAGGATGAAGCAATTAAAGCATTTAAGCAATACAAGAATGAAGTGGAGAATCAATTGAATAAAACGATCAAAATGATTAGAAGTGATAGGGGTGGAGAATATGAATTTCCATTTGCAGAAATATGTTCGGAATATGGAATTATCCATCAAACTACTGCACCTTACACACCTCAATCAAATGGAATTGCAGAAAGGAAAAATCAGACATTAAAGGAAATGATGAATTCTTTATTAATAAGTTCCGGATTACTACAGAGTTTGTGGGGCGAAGCTGTCCTTACAGCTAACCGAATACTCAACAGAGTACCCCCACAGCAAAACGCAATCTATTCCATATGAAAAATGGAAAGGAAGAAAACCCAACTTGAAATATTTCAAAGTGTGGGGGTGTCTGGCAAAGGTACAAGTTCCTTTACCTAAAAGGGTTAAAATCGGACCAAAAACTGTTGATTGCATTTTCATTGGATATGCTACAAACAGTAAAGCATGTCGGTTTTTGGTTCATAAATCCGATAATCCCGAAATTCACGTTAATACGGTAATAGAATCAGATAATGCTGAATTCTTTGAAAGCATCTATCCGTATAAAACTGAATGTGAGTCGTTAAGTGAAAGACTTAAACGACCTCGGGAAGAACCAAAGAAAAATACTCCAAGTATAGAAGATCCAAGGCGTAGCAAACGTCAAAGAACATCTACTTCCTTTGGACCAGATTTTGTGACATTCTTGCTTGAAAATGAGCCTCAAACTTTTAAAGCAGCTATGTCATCTTCTGATTCAGTATTTTGGAAAGAGGCAGTCAATAGTGAGATTCAATCAATTTTGGATAACCATACATGGGAATTGGTAGATCTTTCTCCGGGAAATAAGCCTTTAGGTTCGAAATGGATCTTTAAACGGAAAGTGAAAGCTGAATGCACTATTGACAAATATAAGGCAAGACTTGTTGTCAAATGTTATAGACAAAAGGAATGCCTTGATTACTTTGACACTTATTCGCCAGTAACGAGGATAACATCTATTAGGGTGTTAGTGGCACTAGCGGTCGTGTATGGTCTTTAAATCCATCAAATGGATGTTAAAACAGCTTTCTTAAATGGAGAATTAGAGGAAGAGATTTACATGGAACAACCTGAGGGTTTTGTGGTAACTGGTAAAGAAAAGAAAGTGTGCAAACTTGTTAAGTCGCTTTATGGACTTAAACAAGCACCCAAACAATGGCATGCCAAATTTGACCAAACAATGTTGGCACGTGGGTTTAAAATCAACGAGTGCGACAAATGTGTTTACATTAAAAACACTCCAGGTCATGAAGTCATTGTTTGTTTATATGTTGATGACATGTTGATAATGAGCAAAAACATGGCAGATATAAATGCTAATAAGTGCATGTTGGCTAGAAAATTCGATATGAAAGACTTAGGAGTTGCTGATGTGATCTTAGGAATCAGAATTCACAAAACTCCACAAGGTCTAGCATTATCACAGTCTCACTACATTGAAAAGGTACTTGACAAGTTCAAGTATTTGGATTTCAAAATTGCCAAGACTCCAATTGACGTGAGTTATGCACTTCAAAAGAATGAAGGTGAAAGTGACTCACAACTAGATTATGCAAGAGTATTGGGAAGTTTGATGTATATCATGAATTGTACACGACCAGATATAGCATGTGCTATTAGTAAACTGAGTCGGTTTACAAGTAATCCCAATCACATACATTGGATGGCAATGAAACGAGTTTTGGGGTATCTCAAACATACCCAAAATTATGCTTTGCATTATAACAAATATCCCTCCGTGATCGAGGGATATAGTGATGCAAATTGGATCACTGGATCATCTGAAGTTAAATCCACGAGTGGATATGTTTTCATAATTGGGGGTGGAGCAGTGTCTTGGAAATCATCCAAACAAACATGCATCGCCCGTTCTACAATGGAATCTGAATTCATAGCTTTAGGTAAGGCCGGTGAAGAAGCTGAATGGCTCCGGAATTTCTTGGAAGATATTCCATTTTGGACCAAACCTTTGGCACCTATTTGTATACATTGTGATAGTCAAGCGGCAATAGGCAGGGCAGGGAGCGTTATGTATAACGGAAAATCTCGTCATATACGACGGAGACACAATACCGTTAGACAACTACTCTCTAGTGGTGTTATCACAATTGACTACATAAAGTCAAGAGATAACGTGTCGGATCCACTTACAAAAGGCCTATCTAGAGAGGCAGTTGAAAGATCATCAAAGGAAATGGGGTTAAGGTCTAGGACAAGTCATCATGACAGTAACTCTACCTAGAAGACTGGAGATCCCACGAGCTAGGTTCAAAGAGATCAAACAAAGTTATGAATGACGGTTCAACATTGTCAAATAACTCAACCCATTCTCGTGATGAAGACAATGTTTAGAAATCGAGGTAAAGTATTAAGGCTTTTTGATGAGTCAACAAAGATTAAAGGTTTTTTAATGATTTGCTAAGTCTGGCAGGATATGACCAGATAGTGTGTCTATAGGATTACACGTTTAAAAATCACCTATGTGAGTGTGAAGTGTAAGCTGCTTCAAAGGGAATGAAAGTAAAGGCACATTCTCTAAGCACTCATGAAACCAGGCTGTGTTCATGGCTGAAACGAACACAACCGTGAGAACCATAGATGGTTAAGGATTGATTGTGTGACTTATGTTGTCTAGGTATACAAAAAATCTCGACGGTTCAAAGATATCAAATCTACCGATTGACCGAGTATATCCGATATAAGTTCACTACGGAAAGTTCAAAGGGAAACCTACTTATCCAGATGCAATTAATTCTTGCATGTAAAACACACATGCGTCCGTGCATTCCTTTATTTTATAGCCATTCCCCATTCATGTGGGGGATTGTTGGGATTTTAAGCTTGTGTAGCTTAAAGAGGGTGAATGAGAAATGGAGAAAAAATAAAATATTTGAGTTTCCCTTGGGAAAGGGACATTGTCCCATATCGGAGGAAGAAAAGGCTTTTGATGGGTATACATATAATTGCTCTTCTTCTAGCTCTTAAAGAGTTAAGAAAAAGGCAAGCCTCGCGCCGTTGTCGTTGTCGTAGTCGCTCGCTCGGCTCGGCTTCAGCTTTGGATTTGGATTTGGATTTGGTCAAAGATCGATTGATTGATTAATCTTTTTGGAGAAAATTCCTTTCAATTATTTAATTAATTAATTAAATAATTAAAGAAAAATTCAATCCGAAATAACCCATGACTCGTGACCCGGTTCGGTCAGGCCCGTTTTCTTTCCCGGATTATTTTAAATACATTTTTTTCGTAATATTTTAAACACTCCTTTTTCAACAGCCATGGCTGTTTCTGAAAGGTTGCAAACCTTTTCAAAAACAATGCCACCAACTCTATAAATAGAGTTTGAATCCCAGAATTATTCCTTACAAAATTTTCTGAGCTTCTTCTTCTTCTGCACAAAAATTTCAGTGTGTTTTACAGCCTTCGAGTGGCTCGATGTTCACCGGCATTTTGGTACCAACACTCCGGTGAGTTAAATCGTTCTATCCTGGGAGGATATAATCCAGCACCTCGGGTACTTGAGGGGAATAATTTTCTTAAGGACATACTGTGTACTCAGTGGGCTCGATTTATTCCTATACTATTTTTCTAGAATTTATTTCGTTAAACAAGTATTACTAACTTTCTGTTTTGTTTTTCCAGAAATTTTAATTGTTTATTACAGCAATACAGAATTATAACACTTGCTTCATAGTCTTGTATGCCGACAATGTAGATAGAACGTAGTAAGACTAATGTCTACAACCAATACATAGAGTTGCACGAGTGCAAGAACTATATGACAAAGGTGGAAGGCTCTCTGTCGAAAAAGACGGTGGACCATCCCAGGACGGATCTAGTAAGAGGGAAGGGGGTTCAATTGAATCCCCTTTGTCGAAAAATTGTACTGCACAAATCGGGTAAAAATGATTTTTTTTTTTTGGTTATACATAAACTGTTGAATTCCTTTTACATAGAATGAAACTTCTAATATAGCGGTAGAGGAGGTTTAGAAGTTGCTGTAAGTCACTAATTCAAATCTCAACTACGATATTCTAGTATTTTTTTTAAATCCCCTTATATAAATTACTGGCTTCGCCACTAGGACTAGCAAAAAAAAAAATGAAAGGAAATGTCATATAATGGGCCACTTACATTCTATTGAAGATTTGAGAGAAGCTCAGTGAAGATGAAGAAGAAAGGAATGAATGGGAAGGTTCTAGAGGGTGTTCTCCATTTGAGAGTAATCTGAGCTATGTTATTGCAAATCTTAAGAGTACAATGAGCTAATCCATATATATATACGCTCTACAATTAGTAACTAATCTAGAGCTGTATCTACACTTTACACTAGCCAATCCGATAATTAGTTATAACTAACTAACAGCCTACTTAACAAATTTAATCTCCTCTCGCGTGACTGGCACATGCTCGTTCCTTTCTTCAACACTCCCCCTCAAGCTAGATGGTACAAATAGGTTGAGCACCCCTAGCTTTCTCATTAGATATTCATGTTGTGATCTTCCCAGAGCCTGTGTAAGCAAGTATGCTTCCTGATCTTTTGACATCACATATCTTGTTTTAACAACTCCTTGCCGAATTCTTTCTCTGATGAAGTGCAAGTCTATTTCTATATGTTTTGTTTGTTTATGGAATATGGAATTTGCAACAATTTGGATTGCTGCTTTGCTATCATAGTGTAGCTCCACTGGTAATTCAACCTATGCACCCATTTCTTTACACAACCCTGTTAACCTTAGAATTTCTGAGACTACAGCAGCCATGCTCATGTACTCAGCTTTTGCTGAGCTTCTAGACATTGTGCACCGCTTCTTTGATTTCCAAGACACCAAGAAGTTTCCCCGCTTTATCACATATCCTGTCACGGACCTTCTGGACACTGGACATGATGCCTACTCAACATCACAAAAGGATGTGAGTCTTGGGGACTGCTTTGAGATCATTGGCAAACCCAGGCCTGGAGCCTCTTTTATGTAGCTCACAAGTCTTATTGCAGCCTCCATGTGTGACTTCTTTGGGTAATGCATGAACTGACTCAGCACATGAAATGCATAACAAATGTCTGGCCTTATCATGGTGAGGTACAACAGCTTCCCAACTAGTCTCTGGTATGGTCCTGCATCTCGAAGCTTCTCATCTTCTTTCAAATTCAAGTATTGATCATGTTTCATAGTGGTGAATCTCTGACTTTGATCCTACCAGTCCAAGGTCAGTGATCAATTCCATTGCAAAATTTCTTTGATTCATCAGTATCCCTTCTCTTGATCTTGTTATTTCAATTCCAAGAAAGAATTCCAGCTCCCCTAAGTCTTTGATCTTGAAGTTGCACTGCAATATAAACTTTGCCTCTGAAATTAGGCAATGATCATTCCCAGTTATGAGGAGATCATCCACATATACCAGGATGATTACTAGACTGGTCCCTTGTTTCTTTGTAATAAAGAATAATCAAAATGACTCTGCACAAACCCTGAGTTGATCAAAGCTTCAGTCAATTTCAAATTCCAGTGTCTTGAAGCTTGCTTCAATTCATAAAGGGATTTATACCGCCTACATACTTTCTCCCCCTGGCTGTGAAATCCGAAATCCCTGAGGCAGGCACATGTACACTTCTTCAGTGAGGTCACCTTGAAGAAATGTATTGTATACATCCATCTTATGCAAATTCCAGTTGTGTGATGTTGCTAAGGATAGGACCACTCTGACTGTTACCATTTTGATGACAGGAGAGATGGTCTCCTGGTAGTCAAGTCCTTCAATCTGATTGTATCCTTTTGTAACTAATCGAGCCTTGTATCTCTCAACCTCCCCATTGGCTCTATATTTTATTTTGAATACCCACTTGCAGCCAATAGGCACCTTTCCTGTTGGCAAATCTACTAAGGACCAGGTTTTATTTTCTTTGAGCCAGTCAACTCTTAGTTCAGGGCTTCAACCCACTTAGGGTCTGCTGATGGTTCCTCATAGCTCATAGGCTCCTTCAGGATGGTGATTTTGGAAAGATAAGATCTGCACTTGGTGGAAACACCATCATGGCTCAAGTAGTCATGCATTGGATACTTTCAAGAAGGTCTGGAAGTTGAGCTTGTCAATGACCCATTGCACACATAGTCCTGCATCCAGACAGGTTCCTTCACAGTCCTGCTTGACTTCCTGAGTTGATCTTTTGTATAGGAAGGGATGACTGCTTTTGAAGGTATTTCTCCTTGCTACTGTGCATCTTCAAAGGCTGGTAAAGGCATTTCTCCTTGCTATTGTGCATCTTCAAGGGCTTATGAAGATAATGGAGATGGTGTTTCTACAGTAGGTGAGGGATGCCTCATGAGAGAATGCATCTTTAGATGGAGGAGTTTGTGTAGGTGGATTATCAGTAATGTCAATAGGCATACCATGATTGATGGTGTCTGGTTCTATCACTCCATTGGGAAAAACCTACAACGTTTCTTCCTTTAAGAGTTGAAAAGGAAATATGTTCTCCATGAACTTCACATCCCTGCTCACAAAAAAAGTGTTAGTCAAGATATTATATAGCCTGTAGCCTTTCTGGGATGAAGAATATCCCATCAGAACAACTCAGATGGCCCTTGCTGTAAATTTATCTCCTCCTACCAGAAGTTTAGCAAAACAAAGACATCCTATGGTCCTCATATGCTGTAAGGATGGTGCTCTCCCATATATCATCTCAAAGGAGGACTTTCCTGAGAGCACTAATAAAGGAAGTGTATTAATTACATAAACTACTGCTTGCACACACTCTCCCTAGAACTTGAGAGGTAAATGACCTTGCATTCTAATTGCCCTAGCCACTTCTAGTATATATCGGTGTTTCCACCCCATTTTGTTGTGGGGAGTGTACACAGGAACTTTGGTGAATCATTCCATACGCTTGAGTCTTAACAAGTAAATCTATATCATCCTACTGTAATCATCTACTATAGTAAGGAAAGATTTGTATCCATTGTAAGTTACCACTGTATATGGACCCCATACATCTACATGAATCATCTCAAATGGTTTATTTGATCTACTTGTACTCTTTGGGAAGGGCAATCTTCCTTGTCTAGCTAGAGGACAGATTGTGCAATTCCTTGTTCTATCATTATTGGTCTTGAACTTCATGTTTGGAATTTTTTTCACCACTTTGTCTAGAGCATGCCCAAGTCTCCTATGCCACATTCCTAGATCCTCATATTTTATGGAATCACTATGTACTTGCACATTTGTATGCTTGACTTCATTCTTCTGATGTTGTAGAATGTATAAGCCATCAAGTTCCTTATCAATACCCTTCACTTTCCCATTGTGAAGGTCCTGCATGATCCAAAAGTCAGGATACAAAGACAGGAAGCATTGTAAGTCCCTTGTAAGTTTAGAGACAGACAATAAGTTGTATTTAAAATCTGGAATGTGGAGCACATTCCTAATGACACCACCTTCACCAATTTTACTTTCTCCAGTACAAGCAATAGCTAATGTAGTACCATCAGGTAGATAAACTTTAGATTCAAACTTTAGACTATCAGTGTTTATCTTGTCAAGTAATTTTCTGGTGTGAACCATGTGATTGGTTGCACCATAGTCTACTATCCAGTTTTCATTCTTTGTTTTGTCAGGTGTTGTAGTGGTCTTAGTTGTACCTGCAAAATGCTTTGAATTATCACGAACAACTTTACAACTTGATCATACTACTCCTGAGCGAACATGATTGGTTGAGCCAGTACTGCATTTGCTGCTGCTTTGCCCATGGGTTGTTGTGCTTTATGTGATGTGGCATTGACCATTGGTCGTTGAGGGAAATTGTTGATTTTCTTCCTTATTTTGAAGTCAGCTGGATAACCATGTATCTTAAAACATGTTTCTCTTGTGTGACCTTTGTAGTAACAAAAATCACAAAAGAGATTGTTCTTTCTATGTTTATAATTGTTACATATGGTCATACCTCTTTTATTAGTAAACAATGTTGTATTGTCTCCCATATTTAATGCTTGTGTAAACTTTCCCAAGGTTCTTTGGCTTTCTTCAGAAATTACCATGGAATATGCCTTGTTGACAGAAGGCACTAGACTCATCATCAAAATTTGACTCATAGGCTATGCATACGTCTCATTTAGACCCATTAGGAACTGTAATAACCTCTGATATTCAAAATGCTCTGAATAGCTTTTAGATTCCGGACAATCACATCCAGGACAGGATATCAAAGCATCATATTCTTCCCGTAGGTCTGTTAACTTTGGAAAATAGGCAGATACAATAGAAATTCCTTGCGACAGAGTTGCTATTTCTTTATACAGAAAAAAATTCGAGATCCATCCACTTTATCATATTTGTCCTTCAAATCCGTCCAAACCTTATGTGCACTTGATTTGTACACAATTCCACTAGGCAATTCCTTGCTCACAACATTTATAATCCAAGGTAAAACTATTGCATTACATTTCTCCCAAAGTTCATGCAATGACTGATCAAATTTATCATTGGTATATCGTCCATCAACAAACCCTAGTTTACTCTTACCAATCAATCTTATTTTCATATTGTTTACCCGAAAAATCAGATAACGTTAAATTTAGGTATGGTTCTAAGGATACACAAATTCCTATGATACAAAAATAACAATACAAGTATTTTTGCTATAAAGTGGGAATAATGAACAGGAAGGCTGAATGAGCACCATGTAATCTCAATGTATGTTGGGGGAGATGGGTCTATTGCAGTCTATGTCCCTTTTTATAATAGAGGGTCACTACTTATCTATAACAACATAATAAAATAATGCATATAGTGGATGACCCATGATGGTTTGTCTCTTCCTCGATTCCTGCCAAGATTCTCTCCCTTGGTGCGGTTGTAACGACTTTTGTCTGCGAGCTTGGCACTGGCTCGAGCTCGGTGTTAGATCGAACCCCCGATCTTGGTTCGAGCTAGATTCTGCCTTAGGACATCGATATTCGGGGCCTGTGTCGGTCGGTGTTGCCTCGTAGTTTGATTCGGATAGGGCTCGATAATGATACCGAGTTTTTCCGTCGATCGGTCTTATAGCTCAAAACTCGACGCCCCTACTCCGGAATACGTCCGAGCTTGTCATGTGGATACCCTTCGATCGAGACGTCATCGTCTCGACCAGTCTTTATGATGGAGAATTGGTTTTGACCGTACACAGATAGTCCCCTTGTTTGTCGAAAAGGATGTGGCGAGAAACGATATGATTTCTCTACGGCTCGATCAAATTTATGTCGACGTTTCTATCGACCCCGATCATGACGTATGTGATAACTGTCCCATCGGCTCGGTTTTACCGAGGCTTTTAATAAGTGTCAAACGGTGGTCGGCCACCGCTAATACCGAATTGTCATGCCTTAGCCTATAAATAGTCTTTCCATACAACCTTTACCACTTTTGCGCCTTCTCTTCTTCTAAATTCTCTTATTTATCCTCTCTATTTCACTGCTTCAGGGCCGCCCATACCAGAGTTTTGGTGTTGTCCATTATTTCACCTTCCTTTGCACTCTTTCCTCTCATATCAATGGCGAAAACTTCCAAAATCGAACCTCAGAAGGAGAAAGCTTCTTCCTCACGGTCGTTTGATGATAAGGCGCCGGTGGAGTCGTCTGTTCTTGACTATGTTCCTGGCCCATGCATTTTGAAGACCGATTTTAAGGTGGAGAATCCTTCATCCGTTCCGGGTCGATGTGAGCATGTATCGATGTATACATGCTCTATAACGGAGGATCACCTCAAGGCCGTCAGAAAAGACTGCAACTGGGACTCGAGGTTGTGTTGCAAATTTCATCCTCCGATGAGAGCGTCACCACTTATGTGGAGGAATTTTTAAGTGTTTATACTTATCCCTTCACATTGGGACCCGTCGATCCGGTGATTATTGATTTCTGCAAAAGATATCAGCTCACCCTTGGCCAAATTCATCATTCTTTATGGCGTATAGTGATCTTGCTGCTCTTCTTCTCTATCAAAGTCGGGGGGTTGGATTTTTCTCTGAACCACCTCATACGACTGTACCGGCCTTAATTTTTCGAGGACTAATTAGACTTCATCGTCGAGCATCGAAGGCTTTGATGTCGAGCATCGATGAAGACAAGAATCGGGATTGGATGGGTCATTATATTCGAGTGAGGACCCGTGATCTTATTCCGGAGGAGAAGATGTCGTTCCCTGAAGAATGGAATTTTGACCGTAAATGATTCTTGTTTACCTTTCATGTCCTTTTCCAATTTTTTCTGATGTCCTTTCCTGATGTTCAGCTGCCTCTTGGATGCCACAACCGGTGCCTAACCTCAAGGACCGGGTTCGGAAGTTAGCCTCGACCTCCTCTTATGCTGAGCGTGCTTGGTGTGATTTGGCAAAAGACAGATGGGAGGCCAAGAACCATGGTGAGGTTTGCTTCTTGGTTTCTTCGAAGTATTCTTTGCATTCTATTTGTTACCGATTTCCTTTTGTGCAGGCGTAACCAGGGATGCCGCTTTGAGGCCTTCGAGCGGTGAAGAAGGAAACAAGTCCCTGGTCCCCAAACAGGGGAAAGATAAAAAGCGAAGAGCTTCCTCTCGGTCAGAGGACCCCAAGCCCAAAACTCAAAGAGTGAGGAGAAAAGTAATTGCCCTTTCGATTGACTCGGTCCAACGACTGAGAGAAGAAGAAGAAGCTAGCTCCTCGGCTTTGGTAATCCGATCTACGGAGGCCATCGAGGTTGCTAGAGCTCCCGAGCCGATGGTGGATGTGCCTGTCGGGGTTGGTTCCGAAGACCTGAGTCTCGACCGGAGTACTCCGAGTGATTTGCTCAGGGCTATGACAATGGGTCATTCGCCTTCTCTTCCATCATTTTTCTGAGGAGGCGTTGAAAGAAGCTCGAGAGTTGAAGACTCCCGATATCGGCGCAGGCTCTGGTGCAGGGGATCCTTTTAGGGATTGTTTTACTGGTGTCGACGATGGTTCCGATATCGGTTACGCTTCTCTTTTATTAGAGGAGGCTCAACATTTTATTACTCGGGTAATGATTCTTCCACAGTTGGTTTCTTTTTTCTTTTCCATACTTGACTCATGTTTCTTACTGTGCAGGCCATTAGTAGGTTTCGAGTCGATCTTAGCCAGTGTAAGGCCGAGCTCCGGAAGGTCTCAGGTGAGAGAGATGCCCTGCGGCTTCTTTGCAGCCAAAATGACGAGGCTATAAAGGATCTACAAGCAGATTTGGCTAAGGTCCGTGAAGAAGAGGTCGAGCTCGATAAGCAGGTGGGCCTCCTTCTGTTATAGTATGGGTCTGACTAAACTGTGGAAGTTAATCCTTCGTTGTCTCAGTTGCAGCAAAAGATCGAAAAGATCGGGTTACTTCGAGAAAAAGTCGATCAAATCCGCGCTGAATGCAATCGGTGGAAGGAGACCATCGATCGCCTGGCAGCGGAAAAAGAAACCATCTCAACAAAATTATTATCAGCCAACGTTCAACTTCGAAGTGTCAAGCAAAAGGGGTCGGTTCAAGCTAAGTAGATCGATGAGCTTGAAACACGACTTGCTGAGGCTAAGGCGGAGGTTGAGTCGTCGAAAGTCTTGGCGGATAAGTCCATTGCTATATATCGGGCTGACGCTAGGCCTGCTCAGATGGAGGACCGGGAAGCGGCAAAGACCGCCGATGCTCGAGCTCATTAGGTTGCCGAACTTGCTAAGTGTAGGTCTCGGAGGGAGACCCTCGAGGAGATACACGCTTGAGGTTTCAACCTTATCGATGAGGTAAAAAAGGCAAAAGAGCTCGAAGCAGAAGCTGAAGCCTTGGCTTCTGATGATGATGATGATGGTAGCAAAAGCGGATCCGAGGACGGGGAAGAGCTCGACCAGGAAGCTTAGTTTCTAATTCTTCATGTTTGTAAATTAATCACGTAGGCAATTTTTGTATATATATGTATAACGAGGTCGACTTATTTTTATTTTGTGAAGACTTTTAATTGAATGTTGACCTTGTAGTCTCTCTGATCGATCAGATAATTTTGACCTCGTAGTCTCTCAGATCGATCAGATTTGTTGCCCCTAGGTTTGCTTGTTGAGTCGATGATTCAAACTCTGAAGGAACATAATCCATAGGTGTAATGTAACGGTTGAGTTAATGTAAACTCAGAATTAAAGTAGCTTATTAGCCGTCGAGTGAATGTTTTGAACTCGAGGTAATGTAGCTCGTAGGCGTAGTGGTCGAGTGAGTGTTTGTTCGAACTCGGAATAAACGTAGCCCGTAGGCTTTATAGTCGAGTGAATGTTTCAAACTTAAAATATTGTAGCTCTAGGCGTAATGATCGAGTGAGTGATTGCTCGAACTCGGAATAACAGTAGCCCGTAGGCTTAATATTCGAGTGATTTTTTCAAACTCGAGATAAAGGTAGCCCGTAGGCTTAATAGTCGAGTGAATGTTTCGAACTCGAGATAATGTGGCCCGTAGGCTTAATAGTCGAGTGATTATTTCGAACTCGAGATAAAGGTACCCCGTAGGCTTAATAGTCGAGTGAATGTATCGAACTCGAGATAATATGGCCCGTAGGCTTAATAGTCGAGTGAATGTATCGAACTCGAGATAATGTGGCCCGTAGGCTTAACAGTCGAGTGAATGTTTCGAACTCGAGATAAAGGTAGCCCGTAGGCTTAATAGTAGAGTGAATATATCAAACTCGAGATATTGTAGCCCGTAGGCATAATAGTCGAGTGAGTGCTTGCTCGAACTCGGAATAAACGCAGCCCATAGGCTTAATAGTCGAGTGAATGTATCGAACTTGAGATAATGTGTCCCATAGGCTTAATAGTCGAGTGAATGTATCGAACTCGAGATAATGTGGCCCGTAGGCTTAACAGTCGAGTGAATGTTTCGAACTCGAGATAAAGGTAGCCCGTAGGCTTAATAGTCGAGTGAATATATCGAACTCGAGATATTGTAGCCCATAGGCGTAATGGTCGAGTGAGTGCTTGCTCGAAATCGGAATAAACGTAGCCCGTAGGCTTAGTAGTTGAGTGAATCTTAATTCTGGCTGAACAATAAATCTCAAGTCATTGTACATGTGTTCATGTTTTGCGCTTATGTTCGGGCCAATCTACATGAGCATGGTTCGTTTTGACCATTTGTCTCTTACAATATTTCCTCTTGGAACCCTATTGTTGTGAAATGACTTTCATGTATCTGCACTTGATGTATTTGAGGCCCTGATGCCCCCCCGGTATTCGAGGTCGATTGGAAAGAGGCCTCGGATACTGTTAAAAGTGCAGCACGATCGATGGTTGACTCATTAAAAACCTTGCCGAAAAATTCATTTGGGATAAAATCGGTCTAAGGGAAAAAGAGTGCAACACGTGCTTTTAAGCGAAAGATCCACCTCAGCTCTTGTCCGGACTTTCTGCAGGGGTCAGTTAAATGAATATGGAAAGGACGTACCTTAGCAGTAGTACCATTTTAGATGTGATACATTCCAACTGCTTGATAGCTATTTGCCATTTATGATGCCGAGCCTATATGATCCTTTTCCGACGTCCTCGAGCACCTGATATGGTCCCTCCCAATTTGGTCCTAATTTTCCTTCGTTTGGATTCCGGGTATTGACGGTGACTTTTCTTAACACTAAGTCCCCGGGTTTGAAATGGCGAAGCTTAGTTCTTCGATTATAATACCATTCGATTTGTTGTTTTTGGGCGGCCAATCGGATGAAGGCGGCTTCTCGTCCTTCGTCCGATAATTCAAGGCTGGTGTTCATAGCTTCGTTATTTGATTTTTCCGTCATGAATCGAAATTTGGGACTAGGTTCACCGACTTCGACCGGTATCAATTCTTCGGAACCATATACTAAGGAGAATGGGGTCGTCCCCGTACTGGATTTTGACGTTGTCTGGTATGCCCAAAGGACTTCGGGCAGGATTTCTCTCCATTTTCCCTTGGCGTCGTTCAACCTCTTCTTCAGGTTTTGAAGAATAGTCATGTTTGTTGATTCGGCCTGTCCGTTCCCACTGGGGTAGTATGGCGTTGATAGTATCCTTCTTATTTTGGGATCTTCGAAGAATTTTGTGACTTTGCTGCCAACGAATTGCTTCCCATTGTCGCACACTATTTCGGCGGGTATCCCGAATCGGCATATGATATGATCCCAAATAAAGTCTATAACTTCCTTCTCTCTTATTTTCTCGAACGCCTGCGCTTCAACCCATTTAGAAAAATAGTCAGTCATAAATAAAATGAATTTGGCTTTACCTGGGGTCGATGGCACAGGGCCGACGATGTCCATTCCCCATTTCATGAACAACCATGGGGATAGGACCGAGTGAAGTTTCTCTCCGGGTTGATGGATCATTGGTGCAAACCTTTGACATTTATCATATTTACGAACAAATTCTTTCGCATCTTTGCTCATATCGATCCAATAGTACCCCGCTTTGATCACTTTTCGAACTAATGTGTCGGCACCGGAGTGATTCCCACAAGTGCCCTCGTGCACTTCCCGGAGGATGTAATTGGTATCTCCCGGACCTAAGCATACTGCCATCGGTCCATCGTAGGTCCTTCGATATAGTGTTCCGTCAGTGGCCAATGTAAATCGAGCGGCTTTAGTCCGTAGGGTCCTGGAATCTTTATGGTATGATGGGAGCTTTCCGTTTTTTAAGTATTCAATATACTTGTTTCTCCAATCCCAGGTTAAGCTAGTAGAATTTATCTCGGTGTACCCATCTTCGATTACCGATCTTGAAAGTTGAACGACAGTCCTCGAGCTCAAATCATCTACCTCGACCGACGATCCCAAATTCGCAAGAGTATCGGCCTCATTATTCCGTTCTCGTGGGTCATGCCGTAGAGTCCATTGTTTGAAATGGTGCAAAGTGATAAGCAGTCTGTCCAAATACCTTTGCATCCTACCTTCTCGGACTTTGAAGGTTTTGTTTACTTGACTCACCACCAGCAAAGAGTCACAATGCGCCTCAATGACTTCTGCTCCCAAGTTTCTAGCTAGTTCGAGACCTGCAATAATGGCTTCATACTCGGCCTCATTGTTAGTTAACCTGGTAGTTTTAATAGCTTGCCTAATAATGTTACCCGTGGGGGGTTTCAAAACTATGCCTAGCCCGGACCCCTTTACATTCGAATCCCCGTCCGTAAAAAAGGTCCATACCCCTGACGATATACCTGATTTCAAAAGGAGTTCTTTTTTGATTTCGGGTATGAGGGTTGGCGTGAAGTCGTCCACGAAGTCTGCTAAAATTTGAGACTTGATGGCCGTACGGGGTTGATATTCGATATCGTACCCACTGAGTTCGATGGCCCATTTGGCCAATCGGCCTGATAGTTCGGGCCTATGTAAAATATTACGGAGTGGGCATGTGGTTAATACGCTTATGGGGTGACATTGAAAGTATGGCCTTAACTTTCTGGAGGCGCTTACTAGCGCAAGTGCCAATATTTCTAAGTGCGGATACCTATTTTCCGCTCCTCCTAAGGTGCGACTTACATAATAAACGGAAAATTACGTACCTTGCTCCTTTCGAACTAGGACACTGCTTACGACGACTTCCGATACCGCCAAGTACAAGTACAATTTTTCGCCAGTTTTTAGAGTGTGAAGCAGTGGTGAGCTCGATAGATATCGTTTCAATTCCTGTAACGCTTGTTGGCATTCTGGTGTCCAGGCGAAGTCGTTCTTCTTTTTGAGTAGGGAGAAAAATTTGTGACTTCGATCTGATGATCTTGAAATGAACCGGCCTAAGGCTGCAATTCTTCCCGTTAACCTTTGTACAACTTTCACGCTGTCCACGATGGTAATGTCTTCGATGGCCTTGATTTTGTCGGGGTTAATCTCGATTCCCCGATTTGACACCGTGAAGCCGAGGAACTTGCCCGAACCGACCCCGAAAGTACATTTTTCGGGGTTGAGCTTCATGTTATATTTCCTCAGAATCTCGAACGTTTCCTGCAAATGGGCCAAATGGTCCTCTACGCGCAGGGACTTAACTAGCATGTCATCAATATAGACTTCCATTGATTTACCTATTTATTCTTCGAATATTTGATTTACTAGGCGTTGATAAGTAGCTCCTGTATTTTTTAGCCCGAAGGGCATTACTTTATAACAATATGTTCCATATTGGGTCACAAATAAAGTCTTTTCCCGGTCGTCCGGGTTCATCTGAATTTGATTATACCCGGAATAGGCATCGAGAAAGGTGAGGATCTCATGGTCGGCCGTGGCATCGATCATGCGATCGATGTTGGGCAGTGGAAAGGAATCTTTGGGGCATGCTTTGTTCAAATCTTTATAGTCCACACACATTCTAAGTTTGTTCCCCTTTTTAGGCACTACAACCACATTGGCTAACCATTCGGGGTATTTTACCTCCAGAATGGAAAGTTTGGTTACCTCGTCCTTTATGAATGCGTGCTTTCCCTCGGACTAGGGTCTTCTTTTTTGCTTCACCAGTCTAAACCTAGGGTCCAAGCTTAGCTGGTGCGTCGTTATGTCCGGTGGGATTCCTGTTATATCTAGATATGACCAAGCAAAACAGTCGATGTTATCGATAAGAAATCGAAGGAGTTTCTTCCTGAGTTCGGGGCTCAAACCCGTTCCCAGGTATACCTTTCGTTCGGGCCAGTGTTCGATCAATATAATTTGCTCCAGTTCCTCAATTTTTGATTTGGTGGCATCGGAATCATCGGGGGTTATGAAGGATCGAGGGATCCATCGATCATCATCTTCTTCAATGTTCCGCTTACCTGACTGGGTCGAAGCCGATGTCTGTGATTGCTATTTGGCGCTCTTCTCTTTGATTGTGTCTCCTTCTGAACCTGATCCTTTTATCAGCGAAGACGAGGATATTGATTTTTCTTCTTCGACAGAGAACATTTCCTTTGCGGCCGGTTGTTCTCCGTACACAATTTTGACACCTCTCGATGTTGGGAATTTGAGGACCTGGTGTAGGGTCGAGGGTACGACTCTCATGTTGTGGATCCACGGCCTTCCAAAAAAGGCATTATATCTCATATCGCCTACGATCACGTGAAACTTTGTTTCCTGGATGGTTCTAGCCATATTTATCGGTAGGGTAATCTCGCCTTTGGTGGTTTCACATGCCATATTGAATCCGTTTAGAACTAGAGTTATGGGTACGACCTGATCTTGCAGGCCGAGCTATTCTATGACTCTCGATCTGATGATATTGGCCGAGCTACCTGGATCAATTAACCCACGCTTAATCTTAGTTTTATTCATGAGTACGGATATTACCAGTGCATCGTTATGGGGTTGGATGATTCCCTCTGTATCTTCATCATTGAAGGACAAATTCCCTATGGGTGTGTAATCTTGAGTTCGAGATCGTTTTTCCCTCACAATCGATATTTTAGTGCGTTTAAGCATCGGTCCCTGAGGGGCATCGGCGCTGCCGATGATCATGTGAATGACGTATTGCGGTTCTTCTAGCTCGTTTTGCTTGCCGAAGTCCTTGTTCTTAAAATAGTTCTTCGCCCTATCACTCAAAAATTCCCGAAGGTATCCTTTGCTAAATAAGCGGGCTACTTCCTCTCTTAATTGCCTGCAATCTTCCGTTTTGTGGCCATGGGTGCCATGATATTCGCACATTTGATTGGGATTCCTTTGGGCAGGATCGGTCTGCATGGGTCGAGGCCACCTGGTGTTTTTGATGTGTCCGATGGCCGATACGATAGCGGATGTATCAATGCTGAAGTTATATTCCGATAATCGAGGAACTTCTATAGGATTGGCATATTTATCAAAGCCGCTCTTGCTCATAAGTCCCCGAGAATTTTGCCCCCGATCAGTCCTTCGGTTGTTCCGAACCGTATCACGTGCTAAACCGTTGTTCATCCGATCTGTGACGTATGGTTGGTATCAGTCTCTGTTCGATCTTTGTTCTCTATTGATTTCCCTCTGATTTTTAGTAGTTGTGCGGTTCTGATGCGCAGGTCCATACGGAGCTCCCAATTGATCATCTTCGACCCTGATTTTTGATTGGTACTGGTTGTGTACATCTACCAGGTTATTGCCGGGTACTCGATCAAATTTTGTTTTAGCCGACGTGATGCTGTCGAACTTAACCCGTTCAACCTTGGGTGAAAGCTTGTACGGCCCAATCGTCTGTGACCGGTGGAAAATCCATACGTTCTATTTGGAATCGGGATACGAATTCCCTCAGCATTTCGTTACCCCTTTGTTTTACTTTGAAGAGGTCCGATTTCCTTGTTGCGACCTTTATGGCACCAGCATGTGCTTTTACGAACGAATCTGCTAACATGGCAAAAGAATCAATGGAATTTGGCGGCAAATTGTGGTACCAGATCATTGCTCCCTTTGCGAGGGTCTCTCCGAACTTTTTCAACAACACGGATTCGATCTCATCGTCCTCCAAATTGTTGCCTTTGATGGCACATGTGTAGGAGGTGGCATGTTCGTTAGGATCGGTTGTACCATTATATTTGGGAATTTCGGGCATACGAAATTTTTTGGGGATTGGTTTTGGGGCCGCGCTCGAGGGAAAAGGCTTTTGTATGAATTTTTTCGAATCAAGCCCTTTTATCATCGGCGGAGCCCCCGGGATTTGATCGACCCTAACATTATATGTTTCTATTTTTTTGTCGTTGGCTTCGACTCGTTTTGTGAGTTCTTCGAGTAATTTAGCAATTTCAGGAGGGGTCCCTGATTCTTGCTCGTTTGATTTCACTACGGCGGGCACCGTTCTGGGGGTGACTTCTCGAAGAAGTGGATTGAAGTTTGGCCTGCTTTGCATATGAGTTTGGCTCTGCAACTGAGCTATCACTGCTTGTTGGGCTTG
This sequence comes from Nicotiana tabacum, assembly GCF_000715075.1. Classification (NCBI taxonomy): domain Eukaryota; kingdom Viridiplantae; phylum Streptophyta; class Magnoliopsida; order Solanales; family Solanaceae; genus Nicotiana; species Nicotiana tabacum. The sequence goes on from NC_134081.1 coordinate 102,980,639, forward strand.
TAGCATTTCGAAAATCATACGCAAGTTGACCCCGATTTTTCCCGTGTTGTGGATGTCTCGGGCTATGGGTCAAGCACCACCCTGAACGCTTCTTTCCGGTTCAGAACGCTGATTCGCTTCTAGAGCTATTTGTGAATTGATATCTAATGGTACTTCGCCTCGAATTTTGGGTTCTTCGATTCAAGCCTCGTTGCCGTCGTCAGGTAGCCTTTCGGCCCCGGGCGTCAAGTTGTTGGTTTCATCTTGAAGGCCGGCTTCGAGGTCGATAGGTAGAGCCATTGCTGATTTGAGGTTGTAAGCTGGAGTGTACTGTAGATTTATATCAAACAATCACTGTTACCCTTATCCCCACGGTGGGCGCCAAACTGTTTACCCAAAAAATCGGATAACGTTAAATTTAGGTATGGTTCTAAGGATACGCAAATTCCTATGATACAAAAATGACAATACAAGTATTTTTGCTATAAAGTGGGAATAATGAACAGGAAGGCTGAATGAGCACCATGGAATCTCAATGTATGTTGGGGGAGATGGGTCTATTGCAGTCTATATCCCTTTTTATAATAGAGGGTCACTACTTTATCTATAACAACATAATAAAATAATGCATATAGTGAAGGACCCATAATGGTTTGTCTCTTCCTCGATTCCTGCCAAAATTCTCTCCATTGGTGCGGTTGTAACGACTTTTGTCTACTAGCTTGGCACTGGCTCGAGCTCGGTGTTAGATCGAACCCCAAGTCTTGGTTCGAGCTCGATTCTGCCTTGGGACATCGATATTCGAGGCCTGTGTCAGTCGGTGTTGCCTCGTAGTTCGATTCGAATACGGGCTCGATAATGATATCGAGTTTTACCGTCGATCGGTCTTATAGATCGAAACTCGACGCCCCTACTCCGGAATGCGTCCAAGCTTGTCATGTGGATACCCTTCGATCGAGACGTCATCGTCTCGATCAGTCTTTATGACCGAGAATCGGTTTTGACCGTACACACATAGACCTACTCCACAATGCATAGTTCTCAATTCCAATCAGCTGAATTGAAATCAAGGAGCTACCTAGAGTGGAGTGTTGCATGGCTGTAAGAACAGAGGGTGATGATGATCGATAGTTGTTGTAGTTGTTCCTGTGCTGGTTCCAGCTGAAATTTCTTCTCCAATTGCCATAGTTATCAATTCAAGTAACCTAAGTCTTCGATTTCACAATTGACAGAGTCTCCAATCACAAATTGCAGAAATCAGCAAACCCTAGCTTAATCGATTGCGAAAATCACAATCAATCTACAACAAGACTTTGTTGGAAGAAACGAAGAATGATAATTACAGCGAAGATGAATCTATTTCCTCTACTCTGATACCATATTGAAGATTTGAGAGAAGCTCAGTGAAGATGAAGAAGAAAGGAATGAACGAGAAGGTTCTAGAGGGTATTCTCCATTTGAGAGAAATCTGAGCTATGTTATTGCAAATCTTAAGAGTACAATGAGTTAATCCCTGTATATATACACTCTATAATTAGCAACTAATCTACAGCTGTATCTACATTTTACATTAGCCAATCCGATAATTAGTTATAACTAACTAACAGCCTACTTAACACACTTATAACATGTTTGGCCAAGCTGGAGAAATCAGCTTAGCTTTTGAAAAAAGTACTTTCGAAGAGAATCAATTTGTGTTTGGCTAATCACTCAAAAAGCACTTTGGAGCAATTATTTGTGTTTGGCCAAACTTTTCAGAAAGTGCTTTTAAGTATCAAATTACGAATAAGGACATGAATAGATTTACTTAATAGTTAATATTATAAGTAAATAAATAATCTTAAAAATTTGTTATTACAAGAAATAATTAAATCTTTTTATTTTATTTAATTAAAATATGAAAATAAAATTTAAAAGTACTTAATTCTTTTAATATATGTTAAATATATTAAAATCATTCAACAAATATAAAAGCATTCACCCCTAAAGTCATTATATATTAGAAAGTTATTCTAAAAATAATAAGAAATATTTATACATTAATACCCTAAGTATTAGGTTTAACAGTTATTTTGGTATTTATTATATTTTATTAAGGGTATTTTTAGTAAGAAGAATAGTCAAAACTGCTTCTGCTTCTGGAAAGAAGCTATTTTTTTCTGATTCTTCCCAAAATCATTATTTTTTTCCTAAAAGTTTGGCCAAACACCTCGAGTTAGGAAAAAAGTTCTTTTGAGAAAAAAAAATAAAAATAAAATACTTTTGAACTCTTGAGAAACTTAGCCAAACAAGCTATTAATTAGCACATGCTCGTTCCTTTCTTTATCGACCGTACCTAGTGTTAAAACCAAAGCACCTAATAACACAAAATAAAAAATGGCAAAGGGCCAAATATACCCTTGTACTTTCGAAAATGGTCTAAAAATACTCCTTGTTATACTATTGGGCTATATATATTCTTACCGTCATACTTTGGAACAAATATATCCTTATTTTGGATGGAGTGCCACGTGTCAGCACCAGATGAAAACGAGCAATTTCTTTTTTTTACCCGATCCGTTTTAAAAAATCCATCACCCGACTCGTTTTAAAATTTAATTTTTTAAAAGCATATATTTTATAAAAACTGAAAAAGAAAAAAAAATTATAAAATATATATTTTTAAGTCTTTTTAGTTTTTTTAAAGTATGCTTTTTGTAAAAACTGAAAAAAAAATATTTTTTAAAAAAATACTTTAAAAACTGAAAAATATATATTCTGTAAAAACTGAAAAAAAAAAGGAATTTTCAAAATATATATTATTCAGTTTTAAAGTATTCTTTTTGTAAAAACTGAAAAAGAAAAAAAAATTACAAAATATTTTTATTTTTTTAAAACTAATGCATATGTAGTCCACTGCTTTAGGAGAGTCTTCTTTTTTCCAGTTTTTACAAAAATAAATACTTTAAAAAAACTGAAAAGACTTAAAAATATATATTTTGTAAATTCCTTTTTTTCCAGTTTTTACAGAATATATATTTTTCAGTTTTTAAAATATTTTTTAAAAAAAATCAGTTTTTACAAAAAACATATTTTAAAAAAACTGAAAAGACTTAAAAATATATATTTTGCAAATTTCTTTTTTTTTCTTTCAGTTTTTACAAAAAAAAAATCAGTTTTTATAAAATATATGCTTTTAAAAAACTGAATTTTAAAACGGGTCGGGTAACGGGAAGGCTATATATAGCCAATAGTATAACGAGGGGTATTTCTAGACCATTTTGTAAAAAGGTTATATTTGGCCCTTGGCCGAATAAAAAATTACATTCAATTTCTCTGACCATTAGCTAAAAAGAGTAGTACAATTAGCTAGCACATCAAGGTGCAAGAAATGCAAAAATCAACATGCAGAGAAATGATAAAAATGCAAACAGATTATTAATTCAAGTACAGCAAATACTTACTTTCTAGCCGGAAGAATGCCGACGGTGGATGAATAACCGTTGAACTTAGCAGAGCGAACGGAATCAGAGATAGCGTCTTCGGCAACGGGAGTGGTCCGAAAGCAGGGGAAAGCAGAAGGATCGCCGTGACCGAGAGGGATAACGGGTCGGGTATCAGACGGGTCAAGGCTCTGCATTAACTTGTTAAGAACCCCTCTTATGGAAACACCCGACGCAGCCAACAAGTTCTCGTTCTCTTTAAAATTCCATCTTGTTGTTTCACCTTTCACCTCCATGCTTGACGCTCTCCTTTTCTACCTCCTTTCCCCCTCTGAATTATGAATTTTAGCAGATATGAAGAGGAGTGGAAGGAGGAAAGTAAGAGAGAAATGGAGATGGATTTCTACTGCAAGATAGATATAAAGCCAACCTGTAGAACAGAGGTTTTTTGTGAGAAAATGACCAAATATGGTTTCTGCTCTGTCAGTAGCTTGTTTGGATTGTTGTTGCATGTGCTTTAGTAATGTAATGCCAAACTATAGAAAAGAGGTTTTGCGGGGAAATGACCAAATATCTATATTTTTGTGCTATTTTGGTACTCCTTCCCATCCAAGTTAATTGATTTTTTGGTTTTTGTAGTAGTCCACAATATTTAACTTTTCTCAAATAGAAATTAGTTTTTTTTTTTAAATTTGGATATTTGTTGATTCCTAATGAACAAATTAAAGTTAATATAGTCAATTTTATCAACGTGAAAATGATAAAAAAAAAAATCAATTAAAGTAGTAAGATAAGTGTGATCAATTAAAGTTTTAGAGAAAAAAAGAAGACTTTTGAAATATGTGATCCTAAAAGCTTAAGGGTCTTTAACCAAAATTCAGATATGGACTCAATTAATTAGATTTAATAAAAATAGAGTCAATCATAGCCAATAATAATATTTAAAAGATATGTTAACCGATTTTGTAGTAAGATAATATGTATATTATCCTTATGACAATAAATATTGACAACACTAACGATATTCAATGACTCAAAAAGAGGGGATAATATTAAATAACAATAAATAGCAATGGATGATATTTAAGTAAATAAGAATATGTGAGTCGCCCGAAAAGGGATGAGATCTGCCGATATTCTTTCTGACAGTGTGAATGATTGACGAGCCTTCGAATATTCAGGTTGTTCTTAGATCAAGTGGAAAAGTTAGGCAAGAATCAAGTATTTTCGTATGTTTGCAATAAAGTCAGATTCTATATCGAAAGTTACTGTGTTTTCTTACAAGTGAATATACTCCTCCCCTCCAATTATGTCGCATTCTATTTATAGGAAACATATACCTAAAAACCCTAATAGTACAGGTATAGAGAATATCTACTAGAATATACTTTTTAGTATCTTATCCTAAAACTAGTTGTTACAACTCTGTCTAAGGTGCTCGACCTCGACCTTGATCTAATATGACTTCTTCGACCTTGATCTTCACTGACTCATCGACCCCACCATTCATCTCTTGGAAGACCACTTCGACCTTGGGCAGGCCTTTGTTGAAGTCACACTGATAACACGTGGCAGTCTATGAAGGCCCTCTTAATGTTGACAGGGCTCAATCATATCACAGATGAATTTTGGCCCATACAGTTAGTCCCTCTGCTTGTTGAGGTCGTCTTTGCAGGCGAGTTCGATGAGCGGATAATGTCGTTCGTGGTCGATCTTATCGAGCAGACTATATGGGTTATAATTGTTGTGGCGAGCAGGCAATATGGCCCGCTGTGGGCCGCATATTTCAGTGAAAAGTCTTAGAGTAAAAATAAGGAAAAATACGAGCTATGTCCATTTATAAATAGCTTATTACAAAAATTGTCCAATTCATAAATTATTACTAATATTAGCCAAATAGTTATTTGTAAGCAAAAAAGGTCAAATGTTTGCTTTCTTATGAATGAGTGTTATTAGAATAGATTGGGTACATCTTAAGGAACTTGAATCTCAGTTTTGGGATGATTTGGTGAAGTTTTGAGGTAGTTTGAATTGAAAATTCGAAGTAGAAGATGTACATGAAAAAATAATAGGTGTATCACTTGTGTATCACATATGTATCATATTTGTATCAAATGTATATCACATGTATATCCATGTACACCTGCTGTAAGATACATGCGTGATACATGTGTCGCACAAGAATTTTTTGAACTCGATTTTAACTACGAATTTTGATACCAAATCAGTTCAAATCACCTACAATCTTCCTTAAATTTTGTATATTGAACCATATATATGTTTTCAAGGAATCTCAACCATACCCATTGAAAAAAAAAAGTCATTTTTTGCTTAAATTTTTGGAATCTTGTATATATATATATTTTTTGTATTTCATCACCTTATTTATTACCTCATTCATGAAATTATCCTTCCGTCTTGCATCTAATGTTGCTAATCACGCTTAAAAATTTGAAATGAGATCTTTGTGTGTGATTCTTAGAGAGAAAGAACCTTATTTCTTTGGGTTTTCAATTTTTATATGTGATTGGCTAGTTTTAGTAAGTTTATGATTAATTGTTAGAGGTTGGTAAGTTAAGATTTTTTTGGGACATTTCCGTAAGATTCCCTAAAAATAACTAATATGAAGTTCAAGAAAGCAATGCAAGAACTTTGGAAAAGTTAAATTTTTATCCTAGCTGAGGATGTACTCATTACAGTAGGATAACAAGATAGGTGTTCTAGCAGATATGGGATTAGTTGTCCAGATGTTGCCTTTTTTTTTTCCTTTGCATTGTACATATATACCTGGTAAAAAAAAATTCACTTACCAAAAAAAAAAAAAAAAAAAAATACTAATCACATAGAAACTTTCAAATTGCGTAACAACATTAGTGTTTTTTCAGTTCAATTTAAATCCTCTCTCGTAATTTGTTCTGTACATTTTCTCCAAGTCTTGCTTTACCATTTTATAAACTTGTTTTCATATTTTAAATGTCCTAAGATATTTTGTAATCTTCTCTTATCTTTTATACTATATTTCATCTACCACAAATTAAAAGTTTTATGTTAATACAAATGATATAATTTGTTATAGTGACAAAAAATCGATACTGATAATAATATTACATTAATAAATTGATCTCATGTTTGTTTTAGAAATTAGTCAAAATGACTTTAAAATAAAATTTGATAATCGGATATTTAAAATTAATAAATTAATAAGCGGATCCTTGTCCACACTTTCTTTCATAGTCTGATATTACATGATTGCAATATTGGACAACCCAAAATTAATATGCTTAAGTCCAATAGAATTTCCTTCTAATCTATTTGGAACATCATACTTCGAAAAATAGTTAAATGGATATATTTTTTATGTGTCCGAGATTTTGAGCCAATTTCTTTCTGATATATCCGATTAAGCATATTTACAGTAAGTTTGTGTAAAAAGATTTGCAAATTGAGTAATTAAAACGATATAAGGCTCGATACTAAGATCATAACCCATAATCTTTAAATCATGATTTTGTCTTTGTATGTAATTTTCAAGGAACATTATAAATGATGTGAATAAAAATTCTACTACTTTAATTTTTCTTTAGTTTTAAGATTCAAGGTGACGCGTTGCTGGCTCAGTAAGGTGTTCCTATGATATAGTACCAAATTTCATATCAATTGTTTGAACATATTTAAAAAGGAAATGTAGAAATATAATTTCCCATATCGATTCTGTAAACGTAACCAAAGGAGTCTAATGAATGGGATAATTCACTCGTCATTTTAAGATTTTGACTTGAAATTATATTTTCCACACATAATACTTTAGAACAAAATTATTTCTAATATTTTAAAACAGGTTTATAAGGGTCTATATAAGTATTATATTCATTACCTTATTTCTTCAATTTTTTAGCGGATGTCTCATCGGGCAAAAGTGAAAACCCAAAAGAAAAATAATAAACAAAAAAGGAGCCAACGTTATTCACGTGACTCCCATGATTACTAATTACAAAACCAGATGTTAAAAGCTTAATATATGTGATGAACAGTTGACAAATGCAAAGGTGAGAAACACTTTAGTTAGATTAGAAATAAAAAATTTAAAAAGTATTTTTTTCCAAGATTACGTGGCTAGTAGCTACTTTTTTTTTCTTTCTTTTTCACCTTGTTATAGCTACTTCTTGTGTATATTCTTATTTGAGTTTTAAGTTATATATATGATGTTAGTGTAAAAATTTTGTTACACTATTAGGTTATTCAAATGATATCTAAATGAATTGTTTGCTATAATAATAATAATTAGGGGATTTGATAGTACAATTTTTTTTTAATAGTGTATATATAACTTTAAACTCATTTTATATTCACCACGTTATAGCGACTTTCTGTTATTATATGATAATGAACTGAAATTTTAAAATTGTACTAGGATGGAACAAAAACTAAAATATCAAAAACAAGAAAAAGTTACGTGAAATGATAGATTTTTATCTGAAATAAATATCTACTATCTGACGTATTTCAAATTCTAAATTGTAAATATCTTTCCTCGTCTTGCCTTCCAAATCCCAATTGCCCGGCAAAGGAGAAAGAGGAAGGCACTAGAGGTGAAGGGTTTAATATATTTGTTAGCTCTAGTTCTTTTTCCTGTATAAAATGTATAAGTCGATCCTTGTTATCAACAATAAGTCTAACGGACGAGTACAAAATACAACATGAAATTAATACTCGCTAGCCAAAGATAATATAGATAAATTATAATTTTTACAGAGATTGAATTTAAACAATGTTCGAGTAATTTCTGGTTTAATTGCTATTCGAGAGGATCAACACTAGTTAAATAATTATAAACCAGTATTTTAAAAGGCGTGGGCGTAAGGGGGGCATTTTACATATGCCTCAGCGGGGCGTAAGCCCCATAGGTATTTAATTTTTAATATTTTATAAAATAATATAATGACAATTAATATTTATAAACAGGTAAAATTGCATAAATATTGAAGAAAACTATATATATGTGTGCTTCATCCCCATAAAAAATTAATCAAAATAATCTATTATACGTTACTTACAAGCACAAGTAATTTGAGTCTAAAAGAATAAAGTTTTCTATATGGAGGAACAAAAAGGACGATTAACCTGCAATTTGAACTTTGAATTTGCTGCTATGAAGAAAAATGTAGTTCTCTTTGTATTTGTAAAAAAAAATTAAATATTCGTTGCTTTTGGGAGATATTAGCAGACTAGCGGACAAGATAAAAATTTGAAAAAATCATGAATTAGGGCTTAAATCAATAAAAAAGATTTTTACTTTTAAATTTAATACTTTTGAGTTCCTTTTTAAACCTTTTGAGTAATTACCAAACTCACTTTTGAGAATTTGGGTATTATATGAAGGACTAATTCAATAAATTTTATTTTAATTTGAAAAGGTCTCTGGGGCTTACTCCTTACTAAAAAAACACGCCCCGAACGCCCTGGCGTACGCCCCAAATTGCGGGGCATACGCTTCTTGAGACTTTCGCCCCACACCATCGCCCCGGGGTATTTTTGGTACGCCTCGTCCCGGAAATGCCTTTTAAAACAGAGTTATAAACTAAGTTTAACTACTAAAATAAAGCAACTAACAATTGACAACAAGGAAATAGAGATTCACAGAGTTGGTTTCTTATCGATGTGAGGAATAAGGGTTTGACAGGATAAGTGCAATATAGCTATTTGGGATTTAACTCTAGTTTAATTCGCTTTAATGTTCTAATGATTCTCACGAATTCACTTGATGATTAGTTCAAATGTGTAATCAAGACTCCTCACTCGATTAAATCTTTACTCTACGAGGTGAACTAATATAAGCATTGTGAAGTATGCAAGCATGCGTTAATGGACTAGTCCTTAGGAAAATATCTCTCGAATATTTTTCTAACTTGATTTAATCAACAATTCAACAAGCTCTTCCGAATACTTAAGAGAATCAGTGAATTAAATAAAATAAAATAATACAAATATAATCACCAAAATATTTCTCTTTCGATTAAATAAACTGATGAATAAAGTTACAACAATTCAAAACTCCATAAACGAATTCAAGCATGAACTAGAGCCAAAATCCACAAATATTTATCAACGCACGAAATCCGTCAAACCCTACAGGAAACTACTCCATAATCATAGAGGAAGTCATCACAAATATAATTAAAGAATAAGAAAGCACCAATCTAACGTTACAATCCAAACTCTCGTATTGAATTGATGGAAAGATAATGAAATCCCGTGTCTTGTTGCCTCCAATGCTCTCCCAAAGCTTCCAAGGTCAAAAGTCCTCTAAAAATCGTATTTTTGGTGTATTTATATCATGTAGGAACGGACTCGGACGAAACTATCCTTTCCAAGCTGAAGTAGGAGAAATACTCTGTAAAAATTGCACATGAGCGGCGCATGGCGCATCGCCCCACGCGGTGCACCTATGGAAAGTTCATAGAGTTGATTTTTACACTATGCGGGAATTTTGCACTTGCGCTCCGCTACACATGGCGCGGCGCGGTAGTGCAATTTTCTTAGAGTAATTTTTGTTTTCTCACTTTTTGACATCCAGACTTGGTCCTCGATACCTGAACGTGATCCCGACTTAATTTTTTAGGTTTTTACTCAGACTTTAAAGCTCCGACTTGTTCAAATTAGCTCTAACTTATCTTAATAGCTCAGAATCACTTCCTTCAAAGCATAAAATACATAATAAGTGAAATATACTAACATTTAAGCTCAAATACAAGTAAAATACAGTAATTGGAGTGTAAACTATGACTAAAATAAGGGATTCTAGCCTACCATCAACACCCCACGCTTAGACCATTGCTCGTCCTCGAGCAATCAAACTGCACTTCACATAGAGACGGCCTTCTTATCAGACAACTTCCCTAACACATAATGCCAAGAATATTAAAAGCCGACTAAGCATCATATCATAACATCCTCGCCTCAAGACTCGACTCAATAGCACCACGCATCTTTCACAACATGCTCACTTACTCTAACACAGAGGTCAAAGAATTTACCTTACCTTCATAAATCATGTGCCCACATACAAACAATAGAGAGTAGTTCCACACACGATAAATTCAAGAACAAATAGGAACTCAATACAGAAAGAATTCACTCACTCTTAGAATTAATATTCATATGCCATAGAAGACGTACCATAGGCTTACCCGTAGTATAATACTCTATTAATTCGAGCTCATTCAGTCAAAGATCAAGTAGAACTTAATTTGGTTGTAATATAGGTTGCGGGACGGGTAGGATAGATTTGGATATAGTGACTACACCTCCCTAAGCACTTTAATACGTATACATTAACAATTCAAACCCCACATTTATGTTGAACCAAATCCCACATTTATGTTGAACATATTAAAACCAAGCTCCCAATTTCTTTAAGCACAAATAAGATGAGAACTACCACTAGCATGGAATTCATTTTTTTTTCTATTTTCAAAGTTCTGATTTTTTTTCTTTTCTTTCAATCAAACTTTTTCTTTTCAATTACCTACAAGTGGCTCTCACAATTTTTCAAACAGTGCACCTTTCTCCTTTTTCTATAGTTCTACTTAAAACCCGACCATACCTCAACTTTCGCTTTCATAGGCTCATAACAATTTCAAGTGCTCTAGAGAGGTAAAATATTCAAATAAATAGACAATTCAAACAAGGGATCAAGCTTGTAGTGTGGTTGCCAAAAAAGTAGGATTACAAGCTCAACGGGGCTAACAAAGATACATATTAATTTAGTGGGTAAAAGCACATATTTGGCTTAATAAATAAATGTCTGTCACTTTCTAGACTGAACAAGACTACTATTTCGCTTTGCAAACATACGGGGCAAGTTCTAGACATCAATAAAAATGCAGAGAATATCAATAAATACCTCACACGCATATTGTCACATAACTCACTTAGGACCTGATTTATCCTGACTCTCTAGTCAAAGCAGTTTAGAAAAATCAGAATCAAACAATTTAAGGCACTTATACGCGAGTCAATGACTAAGCCTAGGCGTCACAATTAAGGCACTCACTATTTTCAAGGTACAACAAAGTCAAGAAATGCCATCTCCATTTAATACATAGCACAAGACTTCACTATTCCTATTAAAAGAAAACTAACTACACCCGGTTCTAACAAAACCCTTGAAAAAGAACCGTGACACAAAGAAAAACTAAGAGGCAATTGTTATATTACCTAAGAAAATAAAACAAAAATAAAAGACACCTTTTTTTTCTTCTTCGACAAAAATTCCTCAAGAAGACAGTCGAGTAAATCCATTGTTGGGAAACGTCAATTTTATTTTTCAACAAAACAATAACAAAAAACACAAAAATAAAAATAAAAATATACACACATATTTACATCCCCTACCCCACACTTTAAATTGTGGCATGTTCCCATGACACACAAGTAAAAAGCAAGAGGTAAAGAAAACTCCCTTGAATTTTTTTCTTTTCCCAGAACTGATGAACTTTATCCCTAATTCTGAATTCATTCCTCGTTTCTGCTTTTCGGGCTTCTTTATAAAGCTCCGTAGGCCAAATTACTCTGTGGATATCTGCAAAATGTGCTCTTTACTTTCTTTTTTGGCCTTATTTTGAGCGGTAAATTGTTCTTGCATGATGATCCTCAACTTGTTCCTACATTCTTTCACAGGATCCATCCATGCATATTCCTGTAAATTTCCAAAAATAAAAATTCACATGATCAATGTTAGAATAAGAAAACAAAAAAAAACAGTCATGTGAATATTCCTATGGCATTTCCAAGACCATTTGTTTCTCATTCTCTTGCAGTACAAGCTGTAAATATGAAAAGGTGGATGTGGGTTTGAACTCTTCTTTTATTGCTTCACAATCAACCAAAGGCTCATCTTTAATCATCTCAATTGAATCAGAGTCTTCTTGCAAAGTGGGAAGTTCTCTCTGTAGATGCTCATCCTCTTGGATAGGCTCATTCCAATAGGGTGTTTCCTATATATATTCATCATCACAATGCAATGAACTTTCTAAAAGTATATTTACTATTTGACTCACTTGTGTTGTTAGTGTCACGATCCAAAAATTCAACTAGTCGTGATGACACCTAACCCAACCCGCTAGATAACCCAGTTATTAACTATCCAATTCCTATGAAATTCAATAAGACGATTAAGTAAAAGAAAATATCTAAATCTTATACATTCCCCAAGGACCGGTAGTACAAATCATGAGCTTCTAAGATTAGAATTTACAAAGTTAGTATGAAATAAATACATCATCTATTCGAAATGTACATAAACGGATCTTTATAAATCTAAGGCTACCATGAACAAGAGGCAGCTACAGCCGGAACGCATGTACATCTTTAAATCCAGCTCTCGTCAGTCTCCGCAACATCAGTGTCCAACATCTGCACGCAAGGTGCAGAAGTGTAGTATGAGTACAACCGACCTCATGTACTCAATAAGTAACAAACATAACCTTAGGTTGAAAGTAGTGATGAACTTGTACCAAGGCCAGAGTCCAACTCCAATAACCAATAACAGTTCATAACGACATAAAGCAAGTAATAAAAGAAGTGACTCAAAGATAAAATACTCAGCTTAATCATGATTTCTGAAAATTAGTTCTGTCTTTCAAGCATATCAGTGAAAACCCAAGTCGTTTACCGAAGTTACCAAAAATATGAGTAAGTTTGAAAACAGTAATTTTTCCAAAACTCCTTTCAACAATAAATAAGACGTTTTATTTTCTTTCTAGATAGCTAGTGTAAAATACATCACTATGCCCATATGTCAATATGTGGGAGAAGTCATGAATGACGTGATACCGTACAATATGAGAAAAATACATCTCGATGCATGTATGTCATGTGTGCATGTTAATACAATGTATCTCAAAGATGAACTCATGTACTCACACTCTCAGAGTACTCAATCTCATTGTCTCACATATTTCACTCATCATGCTCAATCACTCGGTACTATATATGGCCAATCCGGCCCAGGGAAGATCTATCCCAGAATATACACATCAACTGATCATCAGTCATTCAGTACCGAGTAGGGCTAATCCAGTCTGTGGGAAAGATCCATCCCTAGGTATAAATGCTTCAGACAAGATCCATGTCCAGGGAAGATCCATCCCTCAATATAAATCAACCGCGCTCACTGGGGATGTGTGCAGACTCCGGAGGGTTTTCTTCAGCCCAAGCGCTATCATAAATCAGTACAACCACTGCGGCGTGTAGCCCGATCCCATAAATGTCTCTCTTAATCAGGCACTCGGCCTCACTCAATCATCAACCTCTCTAATCTCTCGGGCTCACAATGACATGAACTAGCCCAAAAATGATGATATGATGTATCAATAAATAACAATAAAGACTGAGATATGATATGCAATGAAATGAATATGACTGAGTATGACATTGCAATGTAAACGAATAACTCAACAGCAGTAATGACCTCAGTGGGTCCCAACAGAATAAGCATGTAGATTAAACATGGCTTTTAACATGAATCATAGCTCGATAACTCTAGTACGTAGAGATTTCATGATCACAGACAAGTTCAGGTAACTACACAGTACCACAGAAATAATGAAATTACAGATCACACGGTGCATGCCCACATGCCCGTCACAAGCATGCGCGTCACCTCAACACCAAACACATAACATGTATATTCAGGGTGCATACCCTCAGCTCTAAGATTAGAAGAGTTACTTACCTCGAACAAGACTAATCCAATGTCGAGCAAGCTAAACAATGCTCCAGAAATTCTATTCTGTGCGTATCAACTTCTGAACGATTTCTATCTCCTCAATTCAAGCCAAACGATCTGCATCTATTCAAACATCGTGCAAATAAATCACAATTTACTTCAACGCTTACAAATTAACAATTTATAAAAATTTTCAACTCCGCTCGAAAAATCGACACTGGGGCCCATGTCTCGGAATCCGACAAAACTCACAAAATCCAAAAACCTATTAAATTACGAGTTCAACCATACTAATTTCACCCAAATCTGACTCTGAATCGATATTCAAATCTCGAAAATTTATTTTTTTAAAATTTTGGAAAATTCCTCTGATTTCTCTTGAAAAATCAATAATCTAACGCCGAAAAAGAAGATTAACTCATGTAATATAATCACAGGGGAGTCAAGAATACCTACCCCAAGTTGTCTGGAAAAATTCCTCTCCAAAGTCGCCCAAACCGAGCTCCAAAATCCAAAAATGGCTAAAAAATAGCGAAACCCCGAAGTTAAAGGGGTTCTGCCCAGCGTTTCCGCATTTGCGGACAAGAGGTCGCATCTGCGACCTTCGCTTTTGTGGGAAAGAGGCTCGCATTTGCGAGACAGGCCGCTTCTGCGATCGCGCTTCTGTGATTGAAGATTCGCTTCTGCGATGCCTCCCCAGCCAGCACTCCCTCGCTTCTGCGACCATCGCACCTGCGCAAACCAGCCGCAGGTGCGGTCACACTAGAACCAGAAGGAATCATCAATAACAACATGAAGAAAAATGGTCTGAAATCAATTCGAAACACGCCCGAGCCTCTTGGGACCCTGTCCGAACATACCAACAAGTCCCATAACATAATACGGACCTACTCGAGGCCTCAAATCACACCTAACAACATCAAAACGACAAATCACACCTCAAATCAAAATCTATGAACTTTAAACTTTTAAATTCTATATCTTGCCCCAAAACACATCAAATCAATTCGAAATGACTTCAAATTTTTCACACAAGTCATAAATGGCATAATTGAGCTATTCCAATTTCCAGAATCAGATTCCGACCCCGATATCAAAAAGTCAACCCCCGGTCAAACTTTTCAAAATTTCAACTTTTACTATTTCAAGCCAAATTCCACTACGGACCTCCAAATAATTTTTCGGACACGCTCCTAAAGTCCAAAATTATCATACAAAACTACTAAAAACATCGGGATTCAAATCCGAGGTCGTTTACACATAAATCAATATTCGGTCGACTTTTCTAACTTAAGCTTTCTATTTTGAGACTAAGTGTCTCAATTCGTTCCGAAATCCTTTCGGACCCAAACTAACTAATCTGATAGGTCATAATACAGCTATAAAGCATAAATAGAATAGTAAATAGGAGAACGGAATTGTAATATACCAAACGACAGGCCGGATCGTTATATTTAGGTTCTTAATTGCTTCAGCAATTTGTATAAGTCCTTGATTTTGTATACATTTTTATTTAACACTATTCATGAACTAATACATAAGCTCTTCTAAACTAACATTCTCCTCTTGAGGTGGTTGTCTCACTTCGCTTTCATCCCAACAAAAGTTAACATTAAGCCCATATGAAACCGCATACTTGTACGGTCTAGAAATAGAGTGAGACTCTTCAAAAGATGAATCATAAGAGGAATACTTACCTGCTTGACAATCAACACATAGATGATTGTCGGGTACTACAATAGCAGATTTGTGATAATGCTCAACTACTAACTCTTCAACCGTTTTCTTAGGCTGATTGTGCTCCATCTTCACAGCATTTAAAGTTCAATATCAGGAATATATACTTCAAGTTTTCTTCCTAGGACTTGTCACGTACTACAAAAAAAATCTCGATGACAAGTTAACTAATTAAAAAAAAAAGACAAAAGCTAATTCCTGAATTAGTACCAAAATTTATTTTGAACACTATTGGTTGTCAATCTCCGGCAACAGTGCCAAAATTTGACGACCATAAAATATAATGCGAAATTAATACTCGCTAGCCAAAGATAGAATAGTTAAATTATCGTCTCCACAATGATTGAATTTAAATAATGTTCAAGTAATTTCTGATTTAATTGCTATTCGGGTGGATCAACACTTGAGTTAAATAATTATAAACTAAGTTTAACTACTAAAATAAAGCAATTGACAATTGACAATAAGGAATTAGATATTCGAAGAGTTGGTTTCTTATCAATGTAAGGAATAAGGGTTTGACACGATAGGTGCAAGATAGCTATTTGGGATTTAACTCTAGTTTAATTCACTCTAATATTCTAATGATTCTCACGAATTCACTCGATGATTAGTTCAAACGTGTAGTCAAGACTCCTCTCTTGATCAAATCTTAACTCTACGAGGTGAACTAATATAAGCACTGAGAAGTATGCAAGCATGCGTTAATGGACTGGTCCTTAGGAAAACGTCTCTTGAATATTCTCCTAACTTGATTTAACCAACAATTCAACAAGCTTTTCCGATTCATTAAGAGAATCAATGAATTAAATCAAACAAAATAATGTAAATATAATCACCAAGACATTCCTCTTTCGATTAAATAAACCGATGAATAAAGTTATAACAATTCAAAACTCCATAAACGAATTCAAGCATGAACTAGAGTCGAAATCCACAAATATTTATCAACATACCAAATCCGTCAAACCCTATAGGAAACTACTCCATAATCATGGAGGAAATAATCACAAATATAATTAAAGAATAAGAAAGTATCAATCTAATGTTACAATCCAAATTCTTGTATTGAATTGATGGAAAGATGATGAAATCCCGTGTCTTGTTGCCTCCAATGCTCTCCCAAAGCTTCCAAATTCAAGAGTTCTCTAAATTTCGTATTTTTGGTGTATTTATATCATGTAAGAATGAGTCTGGACGAAACTATCCTTTTCAAGGTGAACTAGGAGAAATACTTTGTAAAAATTGCACATGCGCGGCGCATGGCGCGCCGCCCCACACAGTGTGCCTGTGGAAAAGTTCAGAGAGTTGATTTTTACACTCTGCAAGAATTTTGCTCTAGCGCCCCGTTACGCATGGCGCGGCGCGGTAGTGCAATTTTCTTAGAGTAATATTTTTTCCTCACTTTTTGACATCCAAACTTAGTCCTCGATCCCCGAACGTGATTCCGCCTTAATTTCTTGGGCTTTTACTTAGACTTCAAAGCTCTAACTTGTTCAAATTATCTTAATAGCTCAAAATCACTTCCTGCAAGGCATAAAACACATAATAAGTGCAATACACTAATATTTAAGCTCAAACACAAGTAAAATACAGTAATTGGAGTGCAAACTTTGACTAAAATACGGGATTTTAGCATACCATCACTAACCATAAATCTATATGTTTATGAAAACAAAAACTAAAAATCAGTTCGCTAGTTCAATTCAATGTGTACTTGTCACGCCCCAAAATGGATTGCGACGTGGCCGGCACCCAGTGCCTCACCGTTTGCACCGACCAAACCATTGCAGCTTAATATTTACCTCAACTCGCAATTGTGTAGCTCAATCTATTTAATAAATTATAATATTAGACGAGAGAAATAAAATAAACTTCATTAACAATAAAAGTTCATAGCGTAATTTGGACATAAGTAAAATGTCATATGTGATACCATGTGAGTACCCACTGCCTAAAATAATACACATACTTTATGGAGCCTCTATGACGCAACGAATGGAATAATAAAGTTGCAGGGGTAGCCCGCACTATTCAAAAATATACAACTGAAACAAAGTGGCCCACGAGTGCAAAGGTGGACTCACCAAAAATAAGAAAAGAGGCTGCAGGAACTCTAACTTGTGCGCTGACCGTCCTGCACCCGACCGTCTGCTAAACCTGATATCATTTAAACAAACGATGACTGAGTATTGAAATACTCATATATGCGTCAACCACCACTCGTGGTAGGGAAAGAGTTATATAGATAATCATATGTAACAAAATAAATGAGATCAATAATTTCAAGTAAGATATATAAATAATGTAAAGTACATAAAATTACACCAAGGGATTTAAATTTGCAAGACGAGAAATGTATTTCTTATGTGTCAGGCATCTTATTATAATTATTGTTCTCATTATCTTGTGTCTCAATATCAATGGCACTTATGGTGCTGGAATACATCAGGATGCCATCCACGAAGACTGACGTACTATCCCCAAACAGTTAGGCTAATGTATACAGTCAAGGATCCAAGAGGCTGCCGTACCACTCTCGCACAGCTAGACAAAAATATATTTTTCATTCTTTTATTTATTTATTTATAGAATCGTGTCCATCGACCAAGAATTATTTCATTATGTAATACATCAAGGATCTAAGAAGGCTGTCGTACCATTCCCGCACAGCTAGACCATAGGTGTTAGTCGCTATGGATAGCGTTTTAACTTTAATTTTATGTAAACCAAATAACCAAAAGAAAGGAACACAACAATATATGTAGAAGCATGTCACGAATTATATAAATCTATATGGATCAAGAATATCATACTGATAGTGTGGGGCATCACTCAATAGCACAATATATGTATAGCACCCATAGATATCTTCATCTAATTTGAGATTTAGTCATATAAGTGATTTTATTCGTTTAGTTCCAACAAAGAGTAAATAATGCGAGCTTGTCCCGCACGTGCAAGGAATATCATCAAGTCACCAAAATAAATAAATAAATCATAGATTAGTTAGTTTTTTTTTTTTTGGAAAGCAACAAGAAGCTAGAAGCTCGACATACCTCGATATTCCGCTAAGTTAGCTAAAAGTCGCACCGGCCGTTCCAACAATATTCAACAAATTCATTCTACATATATGAGCTCATATTAATTAATAAAATATCCCAACAATATCAATTTAATTTATTATTTTTTTTAAAAAAAATGTAAGAGACTTAGATTAATTCTTAAAATTTTCTAAATCAACCTTGCTGGTAATATCATGCTCAATAGCTTTAAGAACCTCAACAATGGTAATACTAGGCCCATTCAAGTTAATAAAGTCCAACATTTAAATTCCAACGACATTATCCATCACCCCTTCCCCCAAACCACCAACACCATTAACAACAAGCTATTGTTACACATTATGGTCTCCAACAACCAACCAACTCAAATACTATCTTTCACAACCATTACTACTCATAAATAACTCATACTTATTTTCCAAAGTGTAAAAATTACCTTCTTGAAGAAACCCCCAAAAATCAACTTTAGGGATTTTTGAAGACACTTAGTATTCTTATTGAATCTACTCAATTTAAAGGGGTAACAATGTTAATATAGATGCTAATATCTCTAACTAATACAAAATTTTGGACAAAAACTTACTTTCACTGGTATAGGAGTCGTCTTGGCCGAGAGCTTCTTGAGGAGCCACACTAACTATTTTGTTTGGTTTTGTAATGTAAAATTATCGGGTATAGCAATACAAGGGAGGTTTATTCCATGTTCATTATTTACTCCATTGGCTTGGACCCACTTAGTGGAAAAGATTCTTTTCATTTAAAGGTCCCATTTCATGACCAAGAATAAACATATACAATCAAATCTCTCTATAATAACGTCGTTTGTTCTGAATATTTTTGGATGTTACAGAGAAGTGCTGTTATACAGAACATATATTATAACATAATATAAAAATTAGTTTCGAAAAAGCTTGGCTTTTATAATGAAATGTTGTTATATAATGATTCTATTATAGAGAGGTCTGAGTGTATACAAAAGCTATAATTTGGCCATTAAGTGCATATTCACGCCAACTTCTTTTCGTTCTCTTTTTTTTTTTTTCATCTCATATTTTGAACATAATTAAACGTTAATATATAAGTATTAACATGTCCATTAATATTTTCTCAATCCCTCGCTGTCATTGGTACACAAAATAATATTTTCTATATTCATAATCACGATTAAAGTATTAAACTAAATTCGAAAATTTTCAAAGCGCTACAGTTCTGCCGGTTTTAGGAGTTCTTTTGAGCCCCCTAGAGAAGAGTATTGAGGCATATAAGGACGATAAATACTTATTATCAATGAGTGTAATATATGTTTTGCATAAAAACTTTCAAACACTTAACCATGATTGTTAAGGTTAATTTAGTTAGGTGTAAATATCTTCGGATTAGCTTTTTGAATTTTGGGTTTTCTTATCTATTTCAAACAGTAAACTATCAATCATTTTTGCTCGTGCTAGTCCCCAGAGATTTTTGGATTTCTTGAAATATGAGATTGAATGCCAAACTCTTATTTGTATTTTGTATTTTATTTTATATTGGTGATGTTAGGAAATTTGCACACCTGATGCTATGGAGGCCTTACTTCTAGCATGCGGTTTAATGCATATTAGCTACTATGGTAACAGTTGGCGTTTCATTATAGCAAGGTCCTCGCCTTTATTATGAATATCCACATATGGTTTTGATTATTATGATATCATTCTTTGAGGCATCTCAATTAGGCTATATGATTTCTACTTGCGGCATCTCTAACGGTTCAGTACGGATAAGTATTTACTAATGCAAGACGGTGTTTGCAACTACTCCATACAATATAATCTAACTGAAGGAGTGAAGAAAGTAATCATGAACATGAATGGGATCCCATATGTTTGGCAAAGACAATTACTGCTAAAAAACAATGCACGGATTGCTGGAGTTGGCAATGCGAGGATGTTAATATTTCGAGAACAGTAAGGTGCACAATAGTTTTCGCCTTAAATGACCCACTAAATTCTGTTTCCTTACTTTGCAAATCAGGAATTAAGATCAGCATAATCCACAACATTTCACACACACTTTTCTAGCATAGCTAGGCTAAAGCTATCTTTCAAACACATGCAGTAAAACTAGCATGATGCTATTCTGATGCTACAGAACCATATACCATTCCACATAACATATATATGACTCAATGAAATTGTTGAGAGTTTGGCCAACTTATTTATGAGCTATCACACACCACAAACGATCGAGTATCCAACGTGCAGTTTTTTTTGGTAACAACTGTGAATATTACCATACCAACAATCCAACGTGTAGTTAATGATCACATTTTCAACTCTTGAATTGAATCTGAGACTTCCTAAAAATGGAGAGATATCAAGTTTCCTTCTAAGAGTAGCTTATTGTTTTTCTTTGCATGCCTTTGACAGAAAGCAGTTAGTCTCTTGAGACCATCTTCTAGAGTTGATAGTTCACATGCAAAGGTTATCCTGAGCCAATTCTTGAGTCCTACAGTAACACCTGCACCAAGCCTTATTGTCATATATCTATACAACAAAGCATCGAGTACATGCAGTAAATTCATGCAACAAAATCAAAAGCGCATAAATTTGACTTTCATATAACTCGGTTACATATATTTATGGAGTCTAAATCAAATTTGACAAATGCTTGTCTGAATACGAAAGTTCTAACTACTAAAGGCGTGCGAGAAATCCTCCAAAAAAGACATTTTCTGGAGTACGAAAATACTACTGTCTTTGATAGAGTTTGATGCTTTATAAGAGAGTTTGCTTGTTCTTTTACCTGGTAAAATTATCAAAGACTCCTCCTTAGCAAGCTTGACACAGAAGTCCAGGTCATCTTCAATGTCTTCTAGAAGGTTTAAGTGAAGTTTGACCTGGAAAGGGAAAGACCTTAATTAGATATTTGATTATATCTACTAATCTCAAACTAAAAGTTAATTAAGCTTCCATTTTTCTCTTACCATCACAGACATAGATCCTTCAGGTTTACTTGGGCAAGTGATGCAAGGTATATCCTTGATTTTGTCATAACAAATGTCTGCAGCTTGTCTTAGTATATTTACTATTTTAGAGAAGAAATCATCTTTTGTTTTCTGAAGGATCATAGGAATTGCTCCCTGTCAAAAAGAAATCAGATACCTTAGTAAAAGATGTGGAAAATACATCCAAACTAATAAGTTCTTAAATAACTACGCCATTAGACCAAAGTGTGGCTAGAAGCAGAGGCGGATTAAACTAATAGGGTTTGAACCAAAAGCTAATGGGTTCGACCGAATTAACCCGTATGCAACATGCTGGCTCCCCCTGGATAGAAGGAATAACATGCATTAGATTTTCAAAAGAAGGCAAGCAGAACAGAGTATTATAAACCTGAATAAGGGTTGCGGGGTCAGAAATTAGATTGAGATACCCCATAATAGAATCTATGACCTGCAAATAGGAAAACACGAAAGTGAGAATATGCAGACATATGTGAATATAGTACAGAATGACCATCTTTCAAAGAAGAGTAAGTACCCCATATTCTTTTAGTATTCCATTTGGATCGTTTGTAACAAGCCAACCAAGTCGCCAACCAGGGACAATCCACCTCTTTGATATGGATCCAAGTGTAATAACAGGCGCAATCGATCCAAATATTCCCATAGGCACAAATGGTTTACTTCCAAAAGTAAGATGATCATAAACTTCATCAGCAATAACTAAAATTCCAAGCTTCTTTGCCATCTCCGCCACCTGAAGAAATTAAACCACTTTGTTACAATCAAAATAACTCGAAGTCAATATATTACCAAAAGAAAAGGATATGCATACCTCCTTCAAATGTTGGTATGTGTAGACATTACCGCAAGGATTCCCAGGATTAATAATGACAATAGCAACAGTATTTTCATCTGCCAAAGACTCAACTGAATTAAGGTCTACCTCCCACTTCTTTTCAGGGAGAAGATTAAAGTGACGCATTTCAAGATGATTATACGCAGCTCGCGCTTCATAATAAGGAAATCCAGGCCTTGGAAGTAGAATATTTGCATTCGGGCGAGCAAGAACATTCAAAATTATTTCAATTGCTTGAGTACATCCAATTGTCAAGTAAACATCATCAGGTGACAACTTGTATGGAAGATCTTGAGATAAGTGTTCTGCTACAGCCCTTTTCAGAGATAAAAAATTTAATGAATTTTTCTGAATTTGAAGAAAATCAATGGTGTTTACAAGAATCAGTTAGTTGATGTTTGTTGAAAGTAAATTAACAAATACACTCTAGCATCAATTCCTCCTCCCCTCCCCCTAGGTCTAAAAGAAAATAAAAAAACGAAAAAACGGAAATTAAAAATAGATTGAGTTGTGATCCTTTAATTTGTTCACACAATGCTGATAGTTTTCTTGCCTTAGGGAGAATTCTTAAGTGGACTAGCTCCATACTTGCTTCATAGTCTTGTATGCCAACAATGTAGATAGAAGGTACAGCATGTTTCGTCATGCTTTTAAAATCAGTTTATTTTGAAAAATATTTTCTCAAATATGCTTTTCAAAAAAGATGTGTTTTTCAAAAAAATACTTTTAGTGAGAAGCAATTTGAATTTGGCTAATTAATTTGAAAAGTATTTTTAAGCCGCAATTATTATTTGGCTAAGCTTTTAAAAAGTCCTTATAAATGTATTTTCTCAAAAGTACTTTAAAAGAGATACTTTATGAGGAAAAACTACTTTTTTTCAACTTCTCAAAAACATCTTCTACTTCTAATTGAAAGCACTTTTTTTCCTTCTAAATATTTGGCCAAACACTTTAATTTTAGAAAAAACACTTTTGGCGGCAAAAAGAAATAATTTGATCAAACAAGCTATTAGTAAGATTACTGGCTACAACTGATACATAGAGTACGCAGGAACTATATGACAGAGGTCGATGGCTCTCTCTCAAAAAGGTCCATGGACTAGCGAAGAGCGGAGATAGTAAAGCAAAGGGAGTTCAATTAAATCCTTGTGCAAATAGGGTAAAAATGAAAATTATTCGGTATATAAACGTTTAAATCCCTTTAACATAAGAAAAATAATGCTAATACGGGTTGAAAAGTTGCCATAAGTCATAATTTTAAATCTCAACTATGACATCCTGGTAATTTTTGTAATTTTTTTAATCTCCTTATCCATATAAAGTGTTGGCTCCACAAGGAGCAGCAGAAACCAATGAAGGGAAATGCCATATAATGGACCACTATATTCATTGAAGGAATTAAAATATGTATATACCGTAAGTAGTGTACCAATTAAAGCACGACTTTTTACTTTGAATGACTTTTTTTTTCTTTTTCTCATACTTCGAATGATTGCGTCAAAGTGTTAATGGACCAACTTCTTCAACACTTGGGAAACTGATGGAAAATCACCTGTTGCGCATGTGAACTTTAGCCTTCCGTTAGTTTCTTAACCTTCAGTAATTAAATGACATCTTTTGGTCATTGTGCTAAACTTTAAGGAAGTTTTTTGTTTACATAGATACTTAAAGGATGAAACTTAAGTTTGAATATAGTTAACGAACTAAAATAGTTCACACAAACTAAACTGTAGTAAAAGTTACACTCAGTTATTGTGACCATTAGCTAGAATGAGTAGACTAGAGCATGTATAATTAGCAAACATGTAATTGAAGAAAAGTAAAATACTCCGAAATGAAAAGTAGAATGTAGAAAGTACGTACCTTCTAGCTGAAAGTATGCCGACGGAGGAGGAATAGCCGTTGAACTTAGCAGAGCGAACGGAATCAAAGATAGCATCTTCAGCGACGGGAGTGGTCCGAAAGCAGGAGAAGGAAGAAGGGTCGCCGTGGGAGAGAGGGATAACGGGTCGGGTGTCGGACGGGTCGACGCTCTGCATTAATGTATTACGAACCACTCTTATGGACAAACCCGACCCAGCCAACAACTTGTCGTTCTCTCTAAAATTCCATCTTGTTTTTGCACCCTTCTCCTTGTTCTCCCCTCCACCTCTACCTTCTTCCCCTCTGAATAAATATTTTAGAAGTAGATATATGGTGTGGAAGGAGGAAAAAAGTAGACAATATATAATGGAAATAGATTTCTATATGTGTACTGCAAGATATACTTGTTACAGAAATATATATAAAGTCAGAAAATAGAAAAGAGAATTGTGTTCGTGGAAATAATTACTAATATTTGTATATTATAATAGGTTGTTTATATCACTAACGGTCTTTCTTGAGGTTGTGCGTGAATACGAAATGCATGAGACTGCTTTTTTAGGTCATTGGAAAAAAGAGATGAATCATGCCTGATGCTCTCCTCCTCTGATCCTCCTCAACATTTTTGTCATTTTCTGGAGGTAGTTGTGGTGGGAGCATCAAACTGTTGTCTTGTGCAGTGGAATTCTTTTATTTTTGGTCTGAAAGATGGGGTGCATACATTGCTTTAAAAAAATTAGTATAAGAAGCATCAGTTGATAATCACACCTACTGACGAAGCTGGTGGATTAGGAGCAAAAAAGGCGTGTATCAGCAGGAGTAGGGTGGCAAAAAGCTGTTTCCATTTATTATATTCGTTCCCAAAAACATAATACTAAGTATATTTCTATATTTCTTACCTCCAATTTGGTATCTTAATTAATATAGTCTGACAAACAGTGCTCCATTGAGTTATGGACCGAAACTAATTAAATTAACATTCACCCACCTCAAGATCCTCACAAATTTAATTAGGATTCATTGAAATCGAGGGCACCATGTGATAAGACATTTAGTAAAAATACCCGAGCATATCGGAAGACTAAGCTTAAAATATCTTTATTCATCGGGTGAAATTAAATATTTGAAATAATCAGTACTATAATTCTTTAATCATGTAGGTTAGACTAAGGTCATGTTTGATTTCACATTGATAGCATAAAGAGTACTTAAAAACCCTACATTCAACAACCTGCAAGTAAAGTTTTCTAATCAAGCTCAAAACAGGAGCTGAAAAAAAAGAAGAAAAGTTTAGTGCAATACAGTCAGCAAAACAATCAATCAAGAAAAATATTTAATTATGTATTTCATACTCTTAAATGATATTAACAAACGGAATAAAGAAAGCAAGAAAGAAAAAGCATGGAGAATGCCAGAAAATGACCGATAAGAAACAAATAAAAACGATAATTAAGTATGTTCACCTTCAAATCGGATAACAATTAAATTTGTAAGTGGCTTTAAAGATACGCGGATTAACTTGATACAAAGCGATAAATTGAGTTGATATTGAATAAATAAAGATAAAATAAATTCAAACCACACGAGTTGGATAGTTTCAGTTTCGATGGAATAATCGTTCTCGAGCCGGGCTCACCACGACCGATGTTGATTAAAAAAGAACAAAAGCTTAGAGACAGAGAAAATAATAATGTATTGCCTTTTAGTGCGTATTACAGTGTGTCAAATGAATTGTTAGACCCCCTTTATATAGTAGGGGAGTCATATTTTAGGTACAACTTTATAAAAGATAAAAAACCTTCTGATTCGCTGATTGTCGGTTCCTTATCGATACGTGTCGAGATTCTTGCCGTAATATTCGGCCAGTCACGGATATTTCGGGCTTCTTTTGGCTATGCTGGATTGTCTAACAATGTTCTTCGAAGTCGTTCGAGGTTAGGATCGATTCCGGGATCATGGCCTCGATATCCTCGAAGGCAGGCGTCATGCCCCCGGATTCTAGCCCGGGAGACTTTGACTCGATTTCGGTCTCTTATTACCATATCTCGAGCCTGGCTTATCTTGTCGAAGGCTAGGAATATGGCTGTCCAAAGGACGAGATAAAATTAACGGGACGGGACGGGACGACATTTAGCCGGGACAGTGGCGGGACGGGACGAAACGGTAGGTCCATCCCGTCCCGCTAACAAACGGGATGGGACGGGACGGGACGAACGGTAGGCCCATCCCGTCCCGCTAACAAACGGGATGGGACGGGACGAGTTCGCGGGCCTTAAGTGCTGTTTTTAAAAAAAATTATTTAAGCATTGAGTTTGGCAACGGATATTCTTTTGACAATGACTAAATTTTTAAAGTTTGCAATATCTAGTTTTTTGACTTATTTAATAAATTTAAAAATTAAACGAAAATTAGAAAACTAAGTAAAGAATTATAAAATATTAAAACAAAAGACTTGTAATAAAATATTCTAGCAATTATAAATATATAATAGAGTTATAATTTATTTAATATAATTTTAATCCATTAAGTAACTAAGTAAGAGTGTAAGACAATTCATAAAATAAATTCAACGCTTAGAGCCTTTTATTTTATTAATAGAATTTTCAAATCTCACATACAAATATAATTCTTTTGAAGAGCACCTAATCTACGCAACCACCTTCTAGGAAGGGTTCTGTTTGAACTAGGCCTCTTAGTAGCCAATAACAAATTATCATACTAATATTTGTAAGCTCCTATATAACTTCGTTGTAACTTATCTATAATTTCTCTCGGACATTGTTCTGGAATTGGCAATGTTGATTGATGTTCCATGAGTTCCATGCCGTCATCGCTCCCAGTGCTAAGTATCTCATTGTATTCTTCTTCTTCCCTAGTGGTTAATTTTTCAAAACCAAGATTTCTTCTTTCTGAATTAATCCAATCTCTGAATAATACGGAAATCTCTAGGCTGTCCTCCGCTAATGAATGTCTATGATCTCCGATTTGAAATCTTGCCGCGCTAAAAGCACTCTCCGATGCTACTGATGATGCTTGAATAGCAGGGATATCTCGGGCCATTATTGAAAGTGTTGGAAAAGCCTTGCCACGCTCCCTCCACCATGCCAAAAGTTGTTCGTTACCTTCTTCGTCTTTAATACTTTCCAATCCTTGATTAAGATAAGAATCAAGTTCATCATCAATAGAGGAATTAAAACCTGTTATATCATCCATATCTTCCCATAGAACTTCTACTCTAGACTTAGAAGTAGAAGGAGCAGTTTCACCACATGTTGTTTTCATAGATTTATATTTATCAAACATTGATCTAACATAAGAATATATGTTAGCTTGGCATTCTTCGAAAGATGGTTGTTCATTTTCTTGAATTGCTAAATTCTCATAAATTTTACGAACAAGTCCCTTTGCACCTCTTAATTTTAAAGATGAGTTAAGTATAGTAGAAATTAAATAAACTTGAGAAATAAGGAAAAAATACTTTTTAAATTTTGTAATCATTTCATTAATGGCCTGTGCATAAGTTGGATTAGTTTTATACTTACCAAATACAACAGAAATTCCACAAATATACCATAATATTTGTGTAATAGTAGGATAATATATACCAGAAAATTATTTTGTAGCATAATAAATTTTTTCTAAAAATTTAGTAAGCTCTTTGATCTGATCCCAATCAGAATCAACAATTTGATCAGCGGAGATACCATTATGCATATTAAATACCTTTTGTATAGGCACCCAATAATCATAAGCAACTTTAAGCATTTCATAAGTAGAATTCTACCTAGTACAAACATCTTTTGGAATTTTTCTATATGGAAGGTTAGCACTAGCACATTATTGAGCAAATTCACAAATTCTACTCGCTTTATTAGCCCGAAAAATATAGCCGCAAGCATGTTGTACTTTACTACAAGCATCAGAAAATAAATTAATACCAGCTTTTACAACCAAGTTAAAAATATGGCATGCACATCTAATATGAAAAATTACCGGATTAATTAAACAAAGTCTAGTTCTTAAGCTAGTTGCTGCAGTTGTGTTAGCAGAAGCATTATCTAAGGTGATAGTTAAAACTTTATCAATGAGTCCATAAAAATCAAGTATTTGTAGAACAGTAGTTGCAATATATGCTCCAGTGTATTTTGAATCAACAAATTTATAACCAATAATACGTTTTTGCATGTCCAAGTGATGATCAACCCAATGACTTGTAACAGTTAAATAATCACAACCATTAGGACTACGACCTATATCAGATGTGATAGACACTTTACAATCTAAGTGAAAAAATACACAACGAATATACTGAAGATTACTACTACTTTCACCTTTACTATTTTTTTACTAGTTTTTTTAAATATGCCAAATACATTTTTAGGTGCCATAATTTAAATACGAAATTAAATTTAAAAAGTTAACACAAAAATTAAAAACACAAATGAAACATAAAGTAAACACAAAAATTAAGCACTAAAATAATGCGCAAAAATATATATATTAAAATTAGGAGATGGAACGAGTGCACCGTGATTAAATATTAAAACTTGAAGAAATTGCCCAAAATATTGCTCCAAATACTTGAAGAATTAATTTGAAGCTTGAAAGTTGCTCCAAAAATTTATCCAAATACTTGAAACTTATCACTTGATTGCGAGAAAATTGAGAGAATAATATAGATAGAATGTAAGAGATTTGAGAGAGAATGATTTATTTTTGTGGGAAGAAATGAAGAAGGATTGAGGTATTTATAGTAGAAAATAGGGCCAAAGTGTAATTTAATAAATTTAGGGATTATATTAAAAGTTTGGGGGGTAGGGGGTGCTTTGGGGGGTGAGGGCCAAATATGGCCGTTTTTAGCCGTTGGGAACGGCTATTTTTGCAATTATAGCCGTTGCCCAACGGCTATAATTCAAAAAAAAGGGACGCGGGACGGGACGGGACAGGTGGGACGGGACGGGACGAAACGGGACGAAATGGCCATCCCGTGTCCTGTTTAACATGGGCCCATCCCGTTTAAAATTAAGTGGGACGGGACGGGACGTCCCGTCCCGTTGGACAGCCTTAGTTAGGATGCACCATGAGCTCGATTTTACCTATATACAGATAGTCCCTCATTTTTCGGAGAGTAAACGATGAGAAACGACATGAGCTTCCGATTCTTACTTCGATATACCGAGACATTAACGACAAAACAACCAAAACGTCTCGTTAGTCAAGTCTTAATGGCATTAAATGCATGTCAGCCGCCTGTCGGCCGTCCACGGATGCCAAACGCAGCTGAACTACTATAAATACCCCATCCTTTTTTCATTTTAACTTTACATTCAAACCTTCTACCCTCATACCCTTAAGATTTCAACACTCTTTAGCACTTTTACCGCGGTTATTCGAGTCCCTTTGCAAGAATTTTTACCCATCTTCATCTCAAGCCAACCTCCTTTCTTTCTCCACCGTTCTCAGACTTTCCTCTATTTTTTCAAAGAAATGGCAAAAATTTCCAAAACCGTTCCCCAGAAAGGAATTCTTTCTACTTCGCGACCGGCTACTGAAGCCGAGGAGACCGTTTCGCGCGCTGACGTCGATGAACCAGTACCTGAACCCCCGTTGAAAATGTTCATCCCTGGGGGATATTCGGTCAACGTCAATTTCAAGGTCGAAAAGCCTTCCACCGTACAAGGTCAGTGTGAGGAGGTCTCGAGATACACCTACTCGATCACCGACGAGATCCTCCCCACATTCCGAAAAGACTGTAACTGGGCCGATAAGGAAATAGTGGTTCCGATCCCGATGAAGCCATTACCACCCATGTTGAGGGATACCTAAGTGTTTACACTTATCCCTTTACATTGGTCCCGGTGGATCCGGTCATTTTGGATTTTTGCAGAAGATACAGCGTGTGCCTAGGCCAGATTCACCCATCGCTCTGGAGGATCGTGATCTTCCTCCGGTTCTTTGTGAATAAAATCGATGGGTGCTCGTTCACTATCGACTATCTTCTATGCTTATACACTCCCCGAATCTTCTGGGTGAGACTGATAAAGCTTGTGCGGCGGGCCAGTAAAGCCTCATTCTTAAGTATTGATGAGGACCAGGATCGGGACTGGCAAAGCCATTTTGTCCGAGTGAGAACTTCGGACTTAACTTCAACCGAGTGCAGGCCATTCCCCGAGAAGGGGAATACCTCACGTAAGTACGATTTACTTTTGAATGTCGATTTTACACTTACTTCTCTTTTTCTTATTGGTGCTTTGTGGTGGTGCAGTCATTGCTCGGGTACCAAATGTTGTCCCTCGACTCAAAGAGTGGATCGAGGGTATCGTATCACAGATGCCCTATTCTGAGCGCTCGTGGCGCAAGCTCTCGAAGGGCCGTTGGGAGGCTCATTCCTATGGTGAGACTTCTTTCCCTAATAGGTAGTATTAAGGTTCCCTTTTAACATTAAGCCTTTACTCCCTTTACTTCTTTTTTGCAAGTTTATCTAAGGATGTCGAGATGAGGCCTCTAGCCGATAGCGAGGACTTACCTACCGAGTCCCCTGCTCCGAGACAGACCGAAGAGAAGAAACTTAAGAGGGCTCCGAGTTCCCCGAGCTCGGAGAAAAAGAAAACAAGGAGAAGGCTGATGCGCAAGTCAAAATAAAGCACTAGCGCTCGAGCACCAGCTTCGGATTCGCTCTATCAGCTGAGGGACGAATTCGAAGAATAAGAACCTTTTGTTCTAGTGGCCCGTGAGCCGTCGCAGCTCAAAAAGCAGGGGGCCACTAAACCAGAGACACGTGAGGCCGATCTGCCTCAAGCCAGGAAGGTCGATGAGGAGACCAGGGCCGAGGCTTCCCAGGAAGGTCGATGAGGAGACCATCACCGAGTCATCCTCGTTCACCGAGTCTGTGTATAATGAGGCTCAAATGGTGAAAGAGCATCCCAATGAGGGGGCCCACGGAGTGGACGACCCCCTTCGCTGCCTTTTTGAAGGCGTGGATTCCACCGCCACGGAAGACGTCACTAGATTAGGTGACATAGAGGTACCGAGGAAGAGCCCTTTGCTGCCTTTTTGAGGCAGGCGGGCTTAACTTGAGCCCGAAATTGGTCAACCGGTTCCCTTCCCTGAGTGTGGATCCTGATCAGAAGTGGTACATTGTCATTACCATTTCGGAGGATGCCCGGGTTCTTTCCGCCCCCGTAGGGGTGGCCAGTTACCTCCGGTGCTTGTGACGGAAGAAGACCAGGCCAAAATGAATTAGGAGAGCCCTGCTTGTTCAACGAAGCACAACGGGCGCTGAACCGGGTAACTTTAGATAACTCTTGATGATTTTAATTTCTCATTTTATACTTGAATTAATTCATTGATAATCATAATATTTTTCTTCGTATTATTAGGCCTCGGTGCTTCACCATGAAACTTTCCTCCGATACCGGGATTAGCTGAACCAGCTCGATGCAGAAGTCAGAGAGCTTACTAAGAAGAGATACACGTACAAACTTCTCAGTGAGTAGCGTGAAGGAGAGGCTAAGAACCTTCAAGATGAGTTGGAAGCGGCTCGAAAAGAACACGCTGACCTGGTTGAACAGGTAAAACTTTTTGAAGTTAGTGACAATGAGCTAGGCACGGTGTCTAATGGTCGGAACCTGCAGGTTCAATAGAAGATTGATTGGATCGACCAGCTTTGAGCCGAGATAGATGTAGTCAAGGTCGAGACCGAAGAGTGGAGAGGCAGGATTGACCGCATGGCCTAGGAAAAAGAGACTTCCCAGGCGTAGTTGACCTTGGCGGAGGTCCAGCTTCGAGCGATGAGGGAGAAGGCTGAGGCACGGTCCTAAAAAATTGAGGAGCTCCAGTCTTAGCTAAGCTCGGTTGTTTCTAATCGAGAGACCCTTGCCAAGGAGCTTAAGACCGCCAAGTCAGTGGTTGAAGTAACCAAAGCTGATGCCGACGAGATGGTGGCCCAGTATAAGGCCGATGCCGAAGCAGCCCAGGACCGGCTGAAAGATATCGTCGAATATGTAAATTGGCAGTCCCGAAGGGCGGCCCTTGAGGAATTTCATGCTCAGGGTTTTGATTCGTCGGCTTAGGTCAAAACTGCTAAGGGGCTTGAAGCCGAGGCCAAGAAACTGGCGTATCCCGAGGACGAAGAAGACTTCGAGGGTTTGGATAGATTCGGGGGCGGAGAAGACTCTGATGGTCTCGATGACGAGGCGGACTCCGGTGGAGACCAAGCCATTTAAGTGCCTTGTATATTTTTCTTTGTTTTTATACTTTTGTACTTTTTTGTCAAGGTCGTTTGGCCTTTGTGAAGATCTTTTCATATATATATATGGCTCTTTTTTTTTCCTTCGACGGTTTTTAAGCTCGTTTCCTTTCGCTTTTTTCTTTATGATTGCAAAGATATCGAATGCCTTAGCACGTAATAATTAGGTCTTGTTCAGAGGTCCGAACAGTCTTTACTCTCGATATTATTTTTTTTAAGACTGGTGGGGGCTCGGTATGATCGGAAGCTTTCCCCAAAGTACTTAGAACTTTTAGATTATAATTTGCCAAGGGTAGCCTTTTGAACCGATTTAGAAATTTTGAAGGCCTTGTTTTTTGTTACGGGTCTCGAACGTCTTCGAACCATTTTAATGCGGCTATAGCCTTTCTAGTTCGGGTGTTTCCCAGTGGGCTTGTTACCCTGAGTCATCCGGGCTTAACCGAGATAACCGTTCCCAAATGGGGGTGGCCGTAGCCTTTAAAGTTCTGGTACTGCCAAATAAGCTTTGTGCTCTCGTACTTTATTATTTCGGGATGTCCGAACCTACCTTGGGCAGCAGTCCCCGAGTAAGGTGGCCCTTGGGCTCGATGTCTTCGGGGGATCAAATGTAAGAAAGAAAAATTTTCAAGGAGAAAAATATTTATCTACAAGGTAGAAACTTCCTTTCAATTTTGTGCATAATATACATAGTTATACATGTGTTGTTCAAGCTTTGTGTCCGGGCTCGGGTGGTGTGTGTGGGCACAGTTCATTTGACTGTTTGGCCCTTACAGATGATCTTATCGATCGAGCCTATACTATTCGAACATAAAGTTTCTTTCCTTGCCAAAATCATTTTCCAAGGGTGATGCCCCATAGTGTTCGAGGTCGATCATAGAGAAGCCTCGAACACTATCGACAACCGATCTTCGATTCTAAGTTAGCACGGTCCACTGTTGCCTCGTTAAAAACCTTGCCGGAAAATCCATTTGGGATAAAATCGGTTCAATGGAAAAAGAGTGCAACGCGTGCTTTCTGGCCTAAAAAGTTGTATCGTTCTTTGATGAATACCTGCAAGTGTTTGTCCAAAACGTAAATAAATAAAAGAAGTAAATGAGTTCGTACCTTAGCAGTAATATCGTTTCAATTGAGATACGTTCTAGTTGTTCGGTAGTCGCTCACCGTTCAATTCTCTGAGCTTGTACGACCCTTTACTGATGATCTTGATAATTTTATACGAAACTTCCCAGTTCGGCCCCAGCTTTTCTTTGTTCGGATTTCGGGTGTTTAATGTGACCTTACTCAACACTAAGTCCCCAACATTGAAGTGTCGAAGATTGGCTCTTCGATTATAATACCTCTCGATCCATTTTTTTTGGCTGCCATCCGGATGAGGGCGGCTTCACGCCTTTTATCTAATAGTTTCAGGTTCGTATTCATGGTCTCGTTATTTGATTGTTCGGTTGTACATCAAAACCTGAGACTCGGTTCTCTGACTTCGATCGGTATTAGAGCTTCTGTGCTGTAAACCAATGAGAACAGGGTAGCCCCGGTACTGGACTTCGTGGTCATACGGTAAGCCCATAGGACTTCGGGCATGATTTCTTTCCATTTTCCTTTGGCGTCGGTCAATCTCTTTCTGAGGTTTTGGAGTATGGTTTTGTTCGTGGACCTTGCTTGCCCGTTCTCACTAGGGTGTGTCACGACCTAAACCGATGGACTTTGACGAGTGCCCGAGTTTTACCTACCGAACACCCCTAAGCATATGTCTAAGATATAAACATGAAATAAGTGTAGGTCATGCTTAACATCTGCCCCTAAACTGCTGAATCATGTGAATAACATACGTGAGAAGACATACTCAAAAGACATATATACATATACATGCGGAATATAGTAGGGCGAGCCAACAAGGCCACATACTATCCAACTAAAGATGACTGTCTACAGACCTCTAATAGAGTGTAAAACTGTATAAAAGATGGGACTGGGCCCCGTCATACCCTTATATGTATACAAAAGTATCGTTCCAAAACCCAATTGTAGCTCTGGATCAAATATAGCACACCAACTCTCGCTGATCTAGGATCCTAAGGAGGGGGACCGTCAGCCTGTCTACCTGCACCCGCGGTCATGAAACGAAGGCCCTAGGCAATAGGGGCATCACTACGAATAATGTACTGAGTATGTAAGGCATAAAATTCAATATATAAAAGGCATGAAAGAAACATGGAGTAAAGAACTCAATATGTAAGTTTGAATAGCTCTATGAATCATGAAAATATTTATAATGCCATGCGTATGCATATAAATGTCATATCATGCATAGGTATATGCGTACATAACATCATCAAGCCCCTGAGGGCATCCCATCATATCATCTCAGCCTCTGTGGGCGAAATCATAAACGTATACCAGCTGATCAGGTGGTGGTGCGTATATAACGTCATAACCTTTCCCCATACCCCATATACATATACTATACGTGTATATAACACCATCTGGTCATGGGTCAATATACATATATAAATGAATGCAATGCATAATGAAATAAGTCAATAAGATCTCTCAGAATGTAATGAGACCCATGAACAGACAATATGGTAGTAGGACATATGGGGAATCAAGAACATAGGTAACCCTAGTACTTCTAGGAATAGAATCATTCGTGAAGGTGGCGTGCTTGCTCGTTTCGTTATATCATATGGATCATGCCAAAAGAAAAGAAGGGATAGCCTTAACATACCTGTATAATCACTTCCTTATTACTCAACCAAGCTCAACACAACTTCTTGCATCTATAACAAGTGAAATGATATTGTCGTTAACATATAATGTCGTACCATCGTATTTGGCTAGTCTTATGGCTTAAGGAAAATCGGGAAGCAACTCCCCTATTTTTAATACATCTCAAACACCACTAAGGGTCATCAGCAGCCCAACAATAACAACTATAACCAACAATAGCAACAACAACAATATAATCCAATATGAGTTTCTCCAATTATCTTAACAATCACATTGAGTGGCAAGCTCATTTTTACTCATAACAAGATATAAATTAAATCTAACTCTTATTCCATAAATTAGTTTACAACCTTCAGAACATCATACTTATATGTACTATATTATTTCTAGTTCAAAACATCCACAAAATGCCTTTCAAAACAACCTCATATGTCTAGCACCTTAATTTTTATCGTCAATCACTTGTTTTTCATCTTTTCTTCTTCAATCAACTTAATTAACACCTAGAAAAGCTTAACAACAGCAGCCACAATATGATCAAATTATTTCTCACAATTTTCAGCCACCACAAACCATATATTTAGCCACAAAACAGTCCAACCTAAAAGACCACCATATTCCATGTTCTTTCAAGTGCTATCTTATGGTTTTTCACTCAAACAATACAACCAACACAAGATTAACCTTAGGTACAATCAAGAAGATGTTATACATACGTTGGATAGCAGCTACAACTCGAAACCCTATCCCAACTTAGCTCACAATAGCCCTCAATCACACCAAGCATTCTCTTGTAGTCTTTAACATCTTTGATGAAGATTTGAGTTGATTTCCCTTGAGTTTGGTTCTTGGGATCTTGGGATATGTTAGGGAGGGTTTTGGAGAGCTTTTGGACGAAATTTGGGTGATAAATGACCCGAACTGAGGCTGAAACATCTTTTAAAAGACGTAAGGTTGGTGGTCATCTCAAGTGGGTCCCAACCGAGCTGCTTGCGCAGTCTCGCGAAAAAGCAGATATCTCTATACTCCGATGCCGTATCGACGAATGGTTTAATTCGTTGGAAACTAGACTCATAGATCTTAAATTTTATATATAATATGTCCCAAAAAGACCTACATAGCACAAGAAATATATTTCTCAAAAAGCTCTATTACACGGCAAATTATTAGTCGGTATTTTCGTAACTTTAGTCCGATTTTTCCCAAACTTTATATTTTCTATCCAAACATCGTATATAGCCATATTATGACTTTAAACACATTTAAATCATGATTAGAAAGTCTCATATTCATTACATCACCTTGAGACGCACAGGGTGTAACAATCCCCTCCCCCCCAGAAACATTCGTCCTATAATGCTAAACTCCCAGAAATCTATAAAAATTTTGGCAGAGTCTCCTCTGTAATGGTACTACTACCAACCTGTTACACAGCAAACACAACAATACAAAGCCACATAGGGACACATTCATCAATAACTCCAATGGCCTCACACGACCAATAACAATAACTAACATAAGAGTCAAGTATCATATGTGTACATAAAGGTTGTGATGTCTCAGTCCGATCCTCCTCCGGAAGTGGAAACAAGTGAGGATACCTAGTCTTCATTTATTCTTCAGCTTTTCAAGTCATCTCCTCCACATTATTATTTCTCTAAAGTACTTTAACCAAAGCTACATCATTAGTTCTCAATCTCCGAACTTGTCTATCTAGTATAGCAATGGGAGCTTCATCATATGATAGCTGCTCTGTAACTTGAACATCATCAACTGGAATGACTTTAGAGGGATCTTCAATACACTTACGGAGCATAGACACGTGAAAGACTGGATGTACATAATCCAAGTTGGAAGGCAAGTCTAACTCATATGCTACTTGGCCTACTTTGCATATAATCTTATAAGGTCCAATGTACCGAGGGATATGCTTTCCTTTCTTACCAAATCTCGTAACGCCTTTCATCGGTGATACCTTTAGGAATACCCAGTCGTCTACCTGAAACTCCAAGTCTCGTCGCGGATTATCTGCATATGACTTATGACGACTCTGAGATGCTAATAGCTTTTCCGTTATAAGCTTAATCCTCTCAACTGTATGTTATACCAACTCTGGTCCTATTAACTTAGTTTCCCCAATCTTGAACCATCTGATATGAGACCTACACTTCTGCCCATAAATAGCTTCGTATGGAGCCATCTGAATGCTAGAATGATAACTATTACTATACGCAAAATCAATCAGTGAAAGATGATCATCCCAACTACCCCTGAAGTCCATCACACAAGCCCGTAGCATATCCTCCAATATCTGAATAGTACGCTCAGCCTGATCGTTTGTCTGGGGATGAAATGTTGTACTAAGACTTACCTAAGTCCTCAATCCTTTTTGGAAGGACCTCCCAAAATTAGTTGTAAACTGAGCACCTCTATCGGAGATAATAGATATATGGATACCATGAAGTCGTACTATCTCCTTAATGTAAAGCCTTGCATAATCCTCTGCTGAATACGTAGTCCTAACAGGCAGAAAATGGGCTGATTTTGTAGGTATATCAACAATAACCCATATAGAATCGAACTTACGCTGGGTACGAGGTAAGCCTATGATGAAATCCATATTAATCACTTCCCATTTCCAAGTCGGAATCTCTATAGCCTACAATAATCCACCGGGTTTCTGATGCTCAATCTTAACCTGCTGACAATTAGGGCACTGAGCAACAAACTCTGCAATATCCTTCTTTATTTTATCCCACCAGTATATTCCCCGGATATCATGATACATCTTTGTCGCTCCTATATGAATAGAATAACGAGAATAATGAGCTTATCCCATAACCTGCTGGCGCAACCCTGCCACATTAGGAACACATAATAGACCTCGATATCTGAGGATTCCATCTCCTATAATCTCAAATGGTGTCTTCTCCTTTTGAGGGGTTGTATCTCTGTAGTGAGCTAGCACAGGATCTTCATACTGGCGTTCCTTCACTTCAGTTACTAGAGAGGATATTGTCGTGTCCTGAATAGTAACTCCGGTACCACCTCAATCTAGTAATCAAACTCCAAGATTAGCTAGCTGATGAATCTCACGAGCTATCTCACTCTTCTCTGGCTGTAAATGTAAGCACGTAATTTTTGACCCGTCATATTTTTGAGCTATTTTTAATGTTTAAAATATTTATTTAACTTAACTTTAATTTTTATGGAGTTTTAGCCAATTTTTACTTCAAATTACAATTTGAAAACACAAAAATATTTTTCATCTTTAGTTTAAGATCAATTAGTATATTTATGTTTATAGTATTTTAATTTTATCATGACTTTGCCTATTTTATCTATTTTTTTTACTTTATTATAACACTTGAAAATACTAAAAAAATATATAGAGTTTCATTTTTAATTTTTAGTTTTATTTTAACCAATTAGGAGTGATTTTAGGTTTTACAAGCATTTTATATTAATTTGGAACAAAGTTGGCTTTGTTAATGAATTTTAAGCTTTTCTTGTCCATAATTGAGCCCAAATTCGAATCTTCCACCTGAGCCCAATCCCTTGACCCAACAGCCCTTTTGGAGGAATTAATCCAAGCCATGCACTCCATCCCCATCTAATGGCCAAGGTCATTTTTCACAGCCATATAAAAATATCATCTTCCTAATTTCAAGAAACCTAGAGAGCCACACACCCTCCTCTCCAAGATCCAGCCGCCCAACCCTCTCTTAAGCCGCCGCCGCCGGTGGTGCTCCAAACACCACCCAACTTACGCCAATCTCTTTCTCTCTTCACCCTCTCGCCGATTCCAAGCCTCGAATCCTCGAAAACCCCTTCTAACTCTCAGCCGCCCCACTCCATCTTCACCCCATTCAACCACTTTAAAATCTTATCTCCTTCACTGTACCACCACTTAGCTCCACTATTACAATCAAGAATTGAAAGCATCTTTTACACATTTTGACAAGCACCTAGCAGTCATGTAAAAGCCTTGGCCGCCGAACTCCACTCCTCTTTCCACTTTCACCTTCTACACAAAGAACGTCCCTCCCCTCCATTATTCTGCTATATGAGCTTCTATATTCCAACTCTAGATATTACCATTGCAGTATTACTAAGGATTTGAGATGATAATCATAGATAAGATTTTCAAAATTGCACCGCCACAGTTAAGGTTGTTCGAGTTGCGCTCGATTCTAGTTAAAAAGCAAGGTCGTCGTTCAAGCTTTACAACGAAGTTTCCGTTCTTGGCTCGACAGTTCCGGTCCCATGTGATTTCAGTCGAGGATTTCCGGTCAAGTTCTGGCCTCGGTTCCTATTCACGCACTGCTACTGTAATCAGATGACTCATTTTGAGGTCCATTTCTTACTTTCTCTCGTTGGTTGCTATCTATTTGTGTGGGTATGTGATTTTGTTTAAATGATTTGATATTTTTTATTAATTTATATTTGTTTGGACTTCAATTGAAAAGCATGTTTAAATGAGTGTATGTGAAATTTGTACCCAACTTCTGATTCTCCTCTGGTGGTGTTCGAATTACTTGAGCAAATAGTAAAATTAGGAGATTAAGAATCGGGAAAGAAGTAAGGTTCGATAATTCGGATTGGGTTACTAAAATAATTAGATAGTAGTTTTTTTGTGATTTAAAAAGCAAAAAAAAATAGTTTTGGACTTTGCAAGGCAAATTGGTAGTAGCTGAGAACTAAAATTATAACGATTTGAGTGTAGGATGATTTTTTTTTTGTTTTTTTTGTGAATTTTTTATTTTGCTTTATTAGTTTAACCGCTAGGAACATGTTTAGGCCGTTAATGTTCGGATAGGCAAACTTTAGTATTTTGTTTGTTTTAATTTCGAGGCGAGAGGTCGTTCCCTTTAGTTTATATTTAGGGGAATGGCCCGTAGACTCTGTAAATATTTTTATCAGGAGAATGCCCCGAAGTATTATGTAGTTAGAGGCCAAAGACGGGACGATGCGAAGAAGCGTAGAATAGAATTATAGTATTTTTATTTTATTTCTTCTTTTATTTTTATTTTTTTAGGTGGGGACAACCTCGAGCCTCTTGTGTGTTTATGTTTCTTTCTTTCGTGTGTTTTTTGCCTCAGTTTGAGTTTTCTTAAAAGCCAACTTGATCATGTATGCAACCGTGACCTTCACGGGACTTGGGGAATGCCTAGCACCTTCTCCCCGAGTCAAATGAACCCCTTTACCTTGAATCTCTGGTGCAGTCATTTTTAGGGTCAAACGTGTTTTGAAAGAAAAATTATTTTTAAACGGTGACCTGACACACCGAAACCAAATGTCAGGTGGCGACTCTGAAAAATCTTTCGAAACACAATCTTTTGTCACTCTTCAAATTGAAACCCTTTTGAGCTTTACAAATCTTTTATTTATTTTAAAGAGGGTTAGTGAGGTGAAAAAAGGGGTGTGACAGCTTTGGCGACTCTGTTGGGGATTTGCAGGTTCGAGCTGATACTGTGATCTTGTTGGCTTTTTAGAATACTCAATTGAGGCATTTTTGTGTTTTTGTTTCTTGTGTGTTTTTACACTTTGTTGCTTAGTTGCTAATTGTTTATGTGTTTACCATTTTCCTTTATGTGTTACTGCTTTATAATTATCATCATTTGCATTACCCGGTCAATTCTTTCTACAATAAGTCTCGTAGTACGTGTGGCGTACACGAACTCTTTATTGAGTCACCCTTATTTTGGGGGGAAGGGGGGGTCGTCGGACGTATGGAGTGGGTGAAAAGCTTGAGCAGCCACCATCGACCATACGTTCCCCCGAATTGCCTTGTCTAGTGAACCTCAAACTTAGGTCAGCCTTTAGGTCATTCTTATTTGCATCATGTCATTTAGACCTAGTAGGGCTCGGTCCCAGGCACCGTGTCCCTTTGTAGGAGGCCTATCCAAATTATGTCAAAATAGGCCCGCTGGCCCAAAAGGACATTCAATCATTCTACGTGCTAAATGTTGCATCTTTGAGGGTAGAAAGGTCATTTAGCAGACTGATGTTTGGGAAAGAATGGTGAAAAAAGAAGCAAGAGAGAATATTGAGGGTTTTGTCACTTTTATATTCTTGCTCCATTTTCTAAAATAAAAAAAAAAAGCAAAAAGATTTTACACTTTCTTATCATTTTCAAAAAAGACAAAAAATATTTTTTTCAAATTAATTGCATTTTTCAAAACTTTCTCCCATATCCAATCCTCCCGAACTACACATACCTGATTTTCGTCTTTCGAGGTGGGATATGTAGGCAGCCCACATAGAGTCCGGTCTTCCTAGTTAGTCTTAAGTTCTTGGCTTCGCGGGGTCTTAGCCAAATATTACATGTCTAGCCACATTAGGTCACATCGGCCCTTTTTTGCAAAATAGGGATATTTTCGCAAAAAGTGGTTTGTTAACCCATGTCTTAGAGTTTTAAGTCTACCACAAGGTGTCCTCTCTGTCTAAGGTCCATTCATATTTAATTTGCATGCTTAGCCATTTTCGACCACATAGGCCATTTCTGCAAAGTGGGATCATTTTCACAAAGCAACTTTAGGGACCGCGATTCCTGAGAGTTTATGGGCCTTCGTGAGGTGTTTCCATATTTTAGAGGTCGTCCTAATTGAGTTTTCACTTTTAGCCACCTTTTGGCCACGTAGGTCAGTTTGCAAAAATAGCCTTAATCATGTCTTGCATGTGTCCAACAGGAAGTGTTATTGTCTCACATAGTATTCTAAGTCTTTAACTCTATTTGGTCTTATTTTTTTCATAAAGGTATAGATCCATTTGCCGGAGATTGAGCATGACAGACGCCCCAGGACCATCCAGTCAGGACCACTGCATTCATGAGTTGCTTGAGGATACTTTTATGTTTTGAGTCTGTCATTCATGTTGCCTTTTATTTTTAGTCTTGTACAGTAGTATCGAATCTTTTAGGTGGTGTCAGAGTCTGTCCTAGTCTAGTTGAGTTTGTCGAGTCTTTTGTTATCGTATTTCCTATTTTGTATGTGAAAACCAAAAAGAGTTATAAATGAAAAATTCAAAAAGATTTTATTTTTAGTATATTTTGTCCATTACTTTTCCAGAAATACGCTTGGTCTGATTCATGTGGAACATGATACGTAGGCAATCTACATCGGGTTCGATCGAATCATTTTAGAAATTAAAAGAAAAAAAAAGAAAGAAAAAAAAGAAAAAAAGGGATGTGAGAAGCGAGAAGCGAGAGAAAAGAAAAAGAGCGATAATCAGAAAGAAAAGAAAGGGAAGAAATGAGCAAATCCAGGAGCGTAAGAGAGGAAATGAAGAATAAAAGGGCAATGAGAGTAAAATTGGGATGATGCCATATGACCTTCGTACCCTCGGAGTCATTTTAGAACCGATAAATGTGACTAGGTGCATTGCACATAATGCGAGATTATCTTATGTTAAATGCCATAACGCTAACGTGATGACTTTATTTTGTTCCTCTTTGTTATCTTTATTACAGCAGAAGGGTGGTTGGTTTGTGGTTCTTAAACTGGTAACTCTTTCCTATAACATAAAGTCGAAAGGTAATGGCAGACGATAACAGAGTTGAGTTAGGTGATATTGGTACCCGAAAGCAGTTGGTTGAACAAGACATTGGGTTGGTTGAAGAGGTAAGTATGTTGAGACAACACATGTCGACATGTATCAGGCTTGGATGACTGGGAAGGCACCACCCCCGCCACCACCTGGCTTCCTAGATGCTACCCTTACCCAAGCTCCGGTCATAGTGTCAAATCATCCACCATATTCTCCGAATTTTCCCGCTTATCACAGCTTTTCTAACCTCCTTAGTAGCTCCATCGTACGTCCTCCAACTACCTTTCCCAAAAATAGCCCTCCTGATGTTGTTGAGCCCCGCCAACGACAAGTCCCAGTGCGCGTTCATGCTCAACACTTTCAGCCTCAACATCGACCCCATGAGTATCTCCTACTCCAAATAATCCTCCCCGATGCTACTTCTCTCCACAAAATCCCCAAAGCCATACCTCACCTTCCCACTACTTTATCCATAATGCACCACCATATGCTTCATATCCACAAGACCCGCAATGGCCTGCACCACCTCCACAAATGTCTTACCCAGATCTACAAGCATATAAACCACCTACCCTCAAGAGGTTCCAACCAAGGTCGGAGTACAAAATAAAAAAGCAGCAACAAAAGGTTTCACTACTATTGGAGAATCATATGCCAGTTTGTTCCAAAGGTTGAGGCAATTGGACATGTTGAAGCCAATTTATATAAAAATGTCGAACCCCCTTCCAAAGAATTTTGATTATTTTCAAAGGTGCGCATATTGCTCTAATGCCCCCCGGGCACAGTATAGAAAAGTGTTGGCATCTGAAAAGAGCAGTCCAGAAGCTTATTGATGCAGGTGACATTACCATGCAAAATCCAGATACAACGGATACTAGCCAAAGTCCTTTGTTTGTTCATAATGAGACGCATATGGTGGGCATGATTTGTGCTAAAAAGAAATGTGAGAACTCTTCTGAATCGCTTGGACGGCCACTTACCGCAAAGTTTTCAGCACTATCAG
The DNA here is from genome assembly GCF_000715075.1 of Nicotiana tabacum. Classification (NCBI taxonomy): domain Eukaryota; kingdom Viridiplantae; phylum Streptophyta; class Magnoliopsida; order Solanales; family Solanaceae; genus Nicotiana; species Nicotiana tabacum. The sequence continues at coordinate 103,024,799 of NC_134081.1, forward strand.
TCTCGGTTCCAGAAGTTGATCTTAAAAACGAGTTGGCAAAAGGGACCCAAAAGTTATTTGCTAAGGTCAACGTGATCGAGACTTATGAAGGTTCTGGTAATGTCTATGTGCGACTCAGTGGCTAAAATGTCGAGCTTGGTAATTGGAAAGACACTCCTTTCTTGGCTAGCCAGGGAGGAGTTTTGGTGGTTTATTTTGTTGTCATTTCTATTGTCCGAGTTATTTCAAGGTCGTAATCCGGATATTGTCTTATGGCTCAAACCCTTCTTCCTCATATTTTGCCTAGTTCGTTTAGTTGTAGTAACTGGTCTAGTGTTATCTAGGTATTTCCAGGGTTGTAACCCATGTCTATTTTTCTTGTTTTATTGTTCAAACCCTTTCACTGTCTGTCTAATGCAATCTCCTATTTTTCTGTTATTTCTAGTCCATCTTTGTTTAGTTCTCTTTTCCTTTTATAGTTCTTTTCATTGTTGACTCTAGTGATATGACATACATGCGTAATTCTCAGTCTGGTCTTAAAAGTTAGTCTAATTATGAAATAATGAAACAAGGTTTGAAGATGACATTGATATTTGAGGGAGATAAGTAATGATTTGGACATTTTGAGATCATTTAAAGCCTGAACTATGTAAAACTGGGCCAGATAGGTTGGGAAGTTAATAGGACGACAAGGATTTGGTATAAGAGAGTGCGTCCTAGACAATTTAAAGCAAGGAACTTTGAGTTCAAGTGCATCTCAAGTTACAAGATAAAGCCAAGGGATTTTGTCCCAAACTGATGGAGGGTATCCATTGTGAAGAAGAAATCACCCATAGAGAATTCTGTAGTTGACAAGGCACTAAAGAAAAGTGGAAGGCATATCAGTGATATCAATGCCGAAACTACAAAAGAAATGTTGTGCATGATCTTCATTTTTCATCCTCAAGTTGCATGTGTTGTACTTGGCATTTTCAGAGATTGGGAGGCCCTCTTTCAGCTATCCAAACACGTTATACCCTTCGGTACCCTTTTGAGCATGTGCTGATCTCTTTGACCTCCCTTCTTTTGGAATCAAGTTAGAGTCATAAAAAAAAAAGTTCGTGTCCCCAAAGGTTTGTTTTAGAAAGTTCATTCCAAGAGAAAAATTCAAAAAAAATAGAAAAAGAAAAAAAGAAAAAGAAGAAAAAGAAGAAAAAGAAAAATAGCAACAACAAAAAGTAGTTTTTTGAACTACGTTCGACCTGATTCTTATCCCCACAAGATACGTAGGCAGCCTTACGGTTCGGTCGCACCAAATAAAATATTTCATAATCCCACGAAGTCAAGAGTGGGGCAATTTTCTTAGAAATTCCATCTAAAAAAAAAAAGAGGTCCAAATTCTCTTGTTTTAGAAACCGGGGCAAAGTTTTAAATAAATTCCAAAAGTTGTAAATAAATTAACCATTTTGTCTTAGTTTGAATTTGAGCCTTCATGCCTTTCTTTCTTTCTAACCCTGTCCAAAAGCCAAATTACAGTCCAAAAAAGACCTCCCAGATGATCTTTGAGAGTGCCGATTTAGACATGCCAAGAGCATATGATATTTTTACCATGGTTAATGCTTTGTCATCTGCAGAATCAGAGGAAATAAGAAGAAAAGAACAAAATGAGAGAGTCTTATCGGTGAAAACACTCACGGGCACCATAAGGCGATGGTGAGTTGAGAGAAAGAACAAAATGAGAGAGGCTTGATAGTGAAAACCCTTCAGAGCACTACAAGTCGACTGAGGATCGGTGAAATAGATAGGACAATTGGAGCATTGAAGCCTAGTTTCACAGCTTAGAGGTATGACAAGAATGGAAGATTAGACTTGCTTGACAGATCAGGCCATTTAATCCAAGATGCACGTCATGGTCATTAGAGTTGGTGTCACATCAGATAACTTTCTACTTGGTAATTCTCTTGTTAGATGTCATCTCTTTCCACTGTCCCCTTACTTTGTTCTTCTTGCTTTGTTTAAGTCCTCTTTTTGAGTCTGCTCTGTCAGAACAAGTGAGAAATGACTTCAAAATTTGCTATCAGCTTTCCAATTGCACAAAGCGGAGTGTGACTAGCACATCAAAATGGCATAAGTCAGGGAAAAGTGGCATGCGTACTGAGTTGATAACAATTGAAGTGCTTTGGGATTCATGTGAAATGCAAAGGTTCGGTAAATGTCAATTCATGGGCACAATGCAACAGATAGAGGATTTGGGCTTGAACGGATCATAGGTATTTTTTGTGATAAGGGTGACTGAGAAAATGGTTAGCCAATAACAAACAAGGTCTTTCAAGTTGAAATCAAAGTTATCATGGCAAGTATAGGAGCAATTGCCCTCAAGATCAAGGCCACAAACCAACCACTATGTTTTAAACTCACAAGTCTTCTTTGCTTGAAACAGGGACGAAGACTATGTCCAAGTCAAAGATTGGAAGCTTAAATTTTTCTGGTGTCGTGCCCAAATTTTGTGAGCACAAAAGTTGTTTGAGAAGGGTTTTACATGCTAGACATTCCCCTAGTTGAGAAGATCATACCTCCTGGGCATTCTCCCCAGTCGGAAGAGTTTTTAGTTTTTCTTTAAGTTCAGGAGTCCCGCCTATAGAATAGGGTCAATTTTAGTTGTTAATCTTTAGCATTTCTTTAGTTCAGGGGTCCCACCTGGAGAATAGTGTCAGTTTTAGTTTCTCTAAGTCGTTAATCATTAGCTTTTCTTAAGTTCAGGGGGTCCCTCCTGGAGAATAGGGCCAATTTAATTTCCTTAAGTCGTTAGTCTTTAGTTTTACTTAAGTTCAGGGGTCCCGCCTAGAGAATAGGGTCAGTTTTACTTTAGTCAAGTTTAGTTCATAGTTTTCTTCAAGCTCAGTCTCACATCTAGGAGACGCATTTCCTAGTCTGGGTCTTTCAGGATATACTTTTGGGAGACGCACTTCCTAAATTGAGATTTCACCCCTAGGAGACGCACTTCCTAGTTTGGGTCATTTAAGTTCATCCATAGGAGACGCGCTTCCTAGTTTGAGTCATTGAGATTTCACCCCTAGGAGACGCAATTCCTAGTTTGGGTCTTTCAGGATATACTTCCAGGAGACGCACTTCCTAAATTGAAATTTCACCCCTAGGAGACGCACTTCCTAGTTTGGGTCATTTAAGTTCATCCCTATGAGACACACTTCCTAGTTTGAGTCATTGAAGTTTCACCCCTAGGAGACATACTTCCTAGTTTGGGTCTTTCGGGATATACTTTTAGGAGACGCAATTCCTAAATTGAGAGTTCACCCCTAGGAGATGCATTTCCTAGTTTGGTTCATTCAAGTTTCACCCCTAGGAGATGCACTTCCTAGTCTGGGTCTTTCAAGTTAATATTTTAGGAGACGCACTTCCTAAATTGAGATTTCACCACTAGGAGACGCACTTCCTAGTTTGGTCACTCAGGTTCATCCCTAGGAGACATATTTCCTAGTTTGAGTCATTCAAGTTTCACCTCTAAGAGACGCAATTCCTAGTTTGGTTCAATAGAGATTTCACTCCTAGGAGACGCACTTTCTATTATGGGTCGTTTGAGCTCATCCCTAGGAGACGCACTTCCTAGCTCGGATAATTCAGGTTATTTTTCTTAGCGGATGCATTTGCTGGTCAAATTTTCTTGGTCTTACTCACAGGAGACGCACATCCTAGTCGAGTCTTTAGTTTTACTCTCATCATTGCATCAATAGCATAGGTGATTTACAGTTTTGCTAACAGCTCACAAATCTTCCTAGTGCAAACTGGGGCAGAAAATTTTGTTTGTTGTGTTGTTTTGATTGCAGGCACCCACCTGGAGAACGAGGGTCAATATTTTAGAAATTAGTTTTAAGTTCAAGTCAGAAAGGCATCAGAAGCCCGCCTGAAAACAAGGTCAACTTTCAATTTTCAAGTTCAAGTCAGAGAGGCATCAGGAGCCCGCCTGAAAAACAAGGTCAACTTTCAATTTTCAAGTTCAAAAAGCATCAGGAGGCCGCCTGAAGAACAGGGCCAACATCCAATTTTACTTTCAAGTTCAAGAGGCATTAGGAGCTCGCCTGAAGAACAGGGTCAACATTCAGTTTTCAAGTCCAACTTTCAAGAGGCATCAGGAGCCCGCCCGAAGAATAGTGTCAACTTTCAGTTTTCAAGTTCAAGTCAGAGAGACATCAGGAGCCCGCCTAAAAAACAGGGTCAACTTTTAATTTTCAAGTTCAAAAAGCATCAGGAGGCCACCTGAAGAACATGGCCAACATTCAATTTTACTTTCAAGTTCAAGAGGCATCAGGAGCCCGCCTGAAGAACAGGGTCAACATTCAGTTTTCAAGTTCAAGTTAGAGAGGCACCAGGAGCCCACCTGAAGAACAGGGTCAACTTATAATTTCAAGTTCAAGAGGCATCAGGAGCCCGCCTGAAGAACAGGGTGAACTTTTAGTTTTCAAGTTCAATTTAGAGAAGCATCAGGAGCCCGCCTAAAGAACATGGACAACTTTTAATTTTCAAGTTCAAGTTAGAGAGGCATTAGGAGCCCGCCTGGAGAACAGGGTCAACTTTTATTTTCCAAGTTCAAGTTAGAGAAGCATCAGGAGCCTGCCTGAAGAACAGGAACAACTTTCAGTTTACAAGTTCAAGTCAGAGAGGCATCAGGAGCCCGCCTGAAGAATAGGGTCAACTTTCAGTTTACAAGTTCAAGTTAGAGAAGCATCAGGAGCCCGCCTGGAGAACAGGGTCACTTTCATTTTCCAAGTTCAAGTTAGAGAAGCATCAGGAGCCCGCCTGAAGAACAGGAACAACTTTTAGTTTACAAGTTCAAGTCAGAGAGGCATCAGGAGCCCGCCTGAAGAATAGGGTCAACTTTCAGTTTACAAGTTCAAGTTAGAGAGGCATCAGGAGCCCTCCTGAAGAACAGGGTCAATTTTCAGTTTCAAGTTTAAGTCAGAAGCAGCAAGAACCCACCTGAAGAATAGGGTCGACCTACGGTCTTTAAGTAAAATCAAAAGTAGCACGGGCCGCCTGAAGGATAAGGTTTGCAAGCTCAAGTCTACTCCAAATTCAAGTTTATTTCAAGTGCAAGCAGCAGGATGCCCGTCTGAAGAACAGGGTCAACTTTCAGTTTTCTTCAAATCCAAGTCAGCAGGATACCCACCTGAAGAATAAGGTGAATTTTCAGTTTCATGTTGAAGGATCAAATGGAGATTCAAGGAAGATTCGAGACAAGAAGTAGATAGGATCTTGTATTTTTCTTTTATTTTTGCTGTAATTTTCCTTTTTATTCTTGATGTAATGGCAGGAACCGGGGACCGGAACCTCGACGGCACCTCAATCGGCTCTCCACCTCGTTATACTCCATCGCTCTTCTCACTTCTGAACTACACGTGGCCTGATTCCTTTATAGCCAATGATATGTAGGCAGCTCAGATACCAGGGTTCGGTCACAATCTTTTTATCCATCTCTACCTTCTTTTGAATAAGTATCGGGTCAGAACTCAATTACGTTGTTTACTTATTTCTTTGCTTGAAAATACTTTGTGTTTTCATGCAAAGAGGGGCAGCTGTAAGCACGTAATTTTTGACCCATCATGTTTTTGAGCTATTTTTAATGTTTAAAATATTTATTTAACTTAACTTAACTTTAATTTTTATGGAGTTTTAGCCAATTCTTACTTCAAATTACAATTTAAAAACACAAAAATATTTTTCATCTTGTGTTTAAGGTCAATTAGTATATTTATGACCATCGCCTCTAACGTAACTTCAATTCCTTTTGCTTGAATATATACTGAAGGCTCTTATGGTCTGTATATATATCAACATGAATGCCATACAAACAGTGCCTCCACTTCTTTAGTGCATGAATCACCGCGACTAACTTTAAATCGCGGGTCGGGTAATTCTTCTCGTGGTTTCTTAGTTGTCTAGAAGCGTAGGCGACGACCTTACTATGCTGCATCAATACACAATCCAATCCAACTCCCGAAGCATCATAATAGATAGCATAACCATCGGTCCTTTCTGGAAGTGTCAAAATCGGTGCTGAAGTCAATCCATCCTTCAATGCCTGGAAACTCCGCTCACAAGCATCAGTCCACTGAAACTTAATTGCCTTCTGAGTCAACTTTGTCAATGGTGCTGAAAGAGAAGAAAAACCCTCTACAAATCTCCTGTAATAACCTACCAAACCTAGGAAGTTATGAACCTCTGTCTGTGTCGTGGGTCTAGACCAAGTTTTCACTGCCTCAATCTTCTGTGTATCAAACCGGATACCCTCACCTAAAATAATATGACCAAGGAAGGCTACAGAATTCAACCAGAATTCACATTTAGAAAATTTTACATACAACTTTCTTTCTTGTAGAACTCTGAGTACAGTACATACATGATCTGTATGCTCAGCCTCTGAACAGGAGTAAACCAAATATCATCTATAAATACAAGCACAAACAGATCTAGAAAGGGTCTGAACACATAGTTCATCAAGTCCATGAATATTGCTGGGGCATTGGTCAACCCGAACGACATAACTCGAAACTCAAAGTGCCCGTATCTGGTCCTGAATGCTATCTTGGGAATATCTTTCTCTTTAACCCTTACCTGATGGTATCCAGACCTCAAGTCTATCTTCGAGAAAAACCTTGCACCCTGCAACTGAACAAATAAATCATCAATTCTCAGGAGCGGATTCTTATTCTTGATCGTCACCTTATTCAACTGCCTGTAACCAATACACATCCGCAAGAAACCACCTTTCTTTCTTACAAATAACACAGGTTCTCCCCACGGTGATGTACTAGGTCTGATAAAGCCTTTTCCAAGCAAATCCCTCAGCTGTTCTTTCAACTCTCTCAGCTCTGCAGGTGCCATTCTATACGGAGGAATAGATATCAGTTGGGTATCTGGTAATGTGTCAATAGCAAACTCAATCTCCCGCTCTTGTGGAAGGCCTGGAAGCTCATCGGGAAACTCATTAACCACCGGGATAGACTGAAGGGTCGGTGACTCTATTTTCACATCCTGTACCCGAACTAAGTGATAAATATAGCCCTTTCTGATCATCTTCCTTACCTTGAGATAGGAGATAAACCTACCTCTTGGCGATGCAGTATTACCTTTCCACTCCAGAATTGGCTCCCATGGAAACTGGAACCGAACCATCTTTGATCTACAATCAACGTTAGCATAACAAGAAGCCAACCAATCCATACCCATTATAACATCAAATTTTACCATATCTAACTCAATCAGGTTTTCTACTGTAGAACGACGATGAACTACTACTATACAGTCTTTATATACCCATCTAGCTATCACTGGATCCCCGATAGGTGTACACACCTCAAAAGGTTCAATCAACTCAGGTTCTATCCCAAGCTTACTAGCAACCAACGGAGTGACGTATGATAAAGTGGAACCTGGATCAATCAATGCATATACATCATATGAGGAGACTGATAATATACTTTTAACAACATCAGGTGATGACTCCTGATCATGTCGACCCGCTAGTGTATAAATACGGTTCTGAGGACTGCTCGAGCTAGATTCTCCACTTCTGCCTTTACTACGACCAGCTGGTGCTTATGAACCTTACCCAGTGAGGCGTGCTAATGATGACGAACTGGCTACAGATCTCGCTGACTGAATTATACTTGCACCACCTCTCATCGGACAATCTCTCATAATGTGGCCTCGATAACCACAAGTATAACAAATACCCAACCCTACAAGGCACTGCCCGGCATGCTGCTTACCACACTGAGCACATCGTGGCAAGGGTGGCCTCATCTGACTTGACTCACCCATATACTGAGAATTAAAGGCCCTAGAACTCTGACTGGGCCTTGAATATGTGGAACGATCAAATCTCCTATCGGAAAACTGGATGGGTGCACTAGCCGATGGCTGGGCTGGATACCTCGGGTACTAATATCGCTGACCACCTCGAAACTCACTAGAAGGACCTGGAGATCTCGCTCTCTTAGTCTGGCCCCTATCATGATCACGATCGGCCCTCTACTTCTACTTACGCTCCTCTACACCCTAAGCGTATGCCTGAATACGATAAATATCTATGTTTGGCTGAAGTGAGACCGACATACAGTCATTAAGCAGGTGCGGCTCCAACCCATCACGAACTGGTGAACCCGATCCTCCATCTTAGCTATAATAGTGGGAGCATACCTAGCCAAATAATCAAACTGAAGGTTGTACTCCCAAACACTTATATTACCATGCCGAAGGATCAAGAACCTATCAACTCTGGCCCGTCTAAGCTCTGGTGGCAAATAATGACGAAGAAAAGCCTCTGTAAACTCTTGACATACTGCTGGAGGGGCATCCTCACTTCTACTACTCCCAAGACTCCTACCAATTAACTGCAACATCCCGAAGTATATAGGAAGCTAGCTCAACTAATTCAGTCGCAGTGGCCTTCATTACCCTCAAAGTTCTCTGTATCCTATCAATAAATACTTGAGGGTCCTCATTTGGATCTGCTCCAGTGAATGTGGGAGGGTCCAAATTAATGAAATCACGAACCCTCGCACTGATGGCCCTATCTGCATGACCAATACCTACCTCCTGGGGTCGAGCCTATACGGCCACTAATCGAGTCAATAGCTGAATAACATCTCTCATCTCCAAACCATGTGCATTTGGCTAAGGAACTGGGGTATTGGGGCTGGCGCTGGAGCTAGTTCCCCTCAGATCTCCTCCGGAGAGGGTAGGTTATGTGAAGTCTAAGATGGAGTCTCACTATGTGACTCTCCCCGAGCCCTGGTAACTCATGGCGCTCGACTTGTAATCTCATCATCCATGGACTTGCCCTTATGGGCGGCTGTAGCCTTCTTGGGCATCGCTGAAAACATAACATAACGTTAGGAAAATGAATTCTTATATCGTATGATCTACGATAAGAAGAGAGGATAACATCATATATGTCCTGCAGCTTTCTGTTTATAAGTGTGGTGCACAACACACTCATAAACAAGACTCTACTAGACACGGTCTATAGACAACCCTAGGATGGAATTGCTTTGATACCACTTTTGTCACGACCCAAACCGATAGACTTTGATGAGTGCCCGAGTTCTACCTACCGAACTCCCCTAAGCATACGTCTAAGATATAAACATGAAATGAGTGTAGGTCATGCATAACATTTGCCCCTAAACTGCTGAATCATGTGAATAACATACATGAGGAGACATACTCAAAAGACATATATACATATACATGCGGAATACAGTAGGTCGAACCGACAAGTCCACATATTATCCAACTAAAGATGACTCTCTACAGACCTCTAATAAAGTGTAAATGTCACAACCCGCACTTTGGGGTTGTGACTTCGGCCAAGAACCGGTGAGAAAAGGCTCTTCTGATTGTCTGACGTAGATCTGTCTACTCAAGTAACTTGGGATTTTTAATTTTAAGCATATATAAGGGGAGTATAGGTGATGAAAGCTTCGACCTTCCTCCCCCATACGTGCTGCCACCAAGTCGTATCGAATGAGCTACCTTGGGGGAGACCTCAAGGGCCTGCCTGAATGACTCAAAGGAGTGTCCTAGGTATCCATACGAGTTAGGAAACTCTATGTACGGCGCGATGCCTTCGGTCTAGCATTGGGCATCAAGTAGGAGCTGAAGGCTCGATGTGTGGGATGGCCTGCCCCACGGGCAGCCGAAATGTTGGAAGAGACCTCTGTGCCGATTGGATACTTGATGAACCTATCTTAGGGGCATCATATGTCGACTTGTGAGCATGGCTTGGGTTCAACCATGCGAGTAAGTGTCCGTTGGCCTAAACGTGTGGTTGTGGGGCGACACTGCACTATTCGGGATGGAAGTGTGTCGCGAGGGCTATGTATGGGCATAGAAAGAAAGACGCGCATGACAATGGCCAAGGACTAAAGGTTACCTTACTCGGGCGAAGCTCGAGCCGGCTGCGGATGCACTAGGCGAGTGTCAAGCTTAAGGATTAGGCTGTGCACGTGAGAGCGATGCTCAGTCTCAGGTGAGGGACAATACATGTCCTAAGCCAACCCTCAGGGCGCGCATGGATTATGATCCTAAGAGGAGTAGTGCCACGACTTGTCTAGGGACAAGTGCCTAGACATCTTACGAGTGGCACAATTGGAGCATGCCTTCCAGGAAGGCTTCATCAACAAGCACAGGATCGTGCTTGAAAACCTGGGAAAGGATGAAGGTTGGCCTATAGCGAGGGGAACTGCAGGTGCCACACGGGCAATTCGGTGTCACTGGCGAGCATAAGGAAGTTGGCCTGTGACACGTGGTATCAGAGCTATTCAGACTTACAGGTTGAGTTCTTTACTCCATATTTCTTTCATGCCTTTTATATATTGATTTTTATGCCTTACATAATCAGCACATTATTCGTACTGACGCCCCTATTAACTGGGGGCCTGCATTTCATACTCGCAGGTGCAGATAGACAGGTTGACGGTCCCCCTCCTTAAGATCCTAGCTCAACGAGAGTTGGTGTGCTCCATTTGATCCGGAGGTGCTATTAGGTTTTGGTACGATACTTTTGTATACATATAAGGGTATGACGGGGCCCATTCCCGTCCTTTATATAGTTTTACTGTCATGGGATGACTTCCTTACGTTCTCCAGCGACATCGAAATACCCGTGCGGCGCCTGCAGTTCCCCTTGCTACAGGCCAGCTTTCATCCTTTCCCAGATTTTCAAGCACGATCCTGTGCCTGTTGGTGAAGCTTGCCTGGAAGGCATGCTCCAATTGTGCCACCCGTAAGAGGTCTAGGAACTTGGCCCTAGACATGTCGTGGTACTACTCGTCTTAGGATCATAATCCATGCGCGCCCTGGGGATTCACTTAGGACATGTCTTGTCCCTTGCCTAAGACTGAGCATCGCTCTTGCGTGCACAACCCAATCCTCAATCTTGACACTCGCCTACTTCATCCGTAGCTGGCTCGTGCTTCGCTCGAGTAAGGCAACCTTTAGTCCTTGGCCATTGTCATGCGCGTCGTTCGTGCTATGCCCATACATAGCCCTCGCGACACACTTCCATCTTGAATAGTGTAGTGTCGCCCTACAACTGCACGTTTAGGCCAATGGACCCTTGCTCTCATGGTTGAACCCAAGACATGCTCACAAGTCGACACATAATACCCCTAAGATAGGTGCATCAAGTATCCAATCGGCATGGAGGTCTCTTCCAACATTTCGGCAGCCCGCGGGGCAGGCCGTCCCACACATCGAGCCTCCAGCGCCTACTTGATGCCCAACATAGAGTTCCCTAACTCGTATGGATACCTAGGATACTCCTTTGAGTCATCCAGGCAGGCCCTTGAGGTCTCCCCCAAGTTAGCTCATTCAATACGGCTTGGTGGCAGTACGTATTGGGGAGGTAGGTTGGAGCTTTCATCACTTATACCCCCCTTATATATGCTTAAAATTAAAAAGGCCAAGTTACCTAAGTAGACAGATCTACGTCAGACAATCAGAAGAGCCTTTTCTAACCAGTTCTTGGCCGAAGTCACAACCCCAAAGTGCGGGTTGTGGCATCCTCCCACACTCATTTTGTCATCGTCCCCGATGACACATCATGGCCTATGACATATCGGAGTTTGCCCCCTCATGTATGTACTTTGCGGCTCCCTTTGTCCTGTAGGTTGGACTTCCTCAAAGTCCTGTCTCAAAAGGAGTCGTGCCCCATACACTTCTCCCCCATGTATCTTCCAAGCGTGCCTCTGCACTTCACCTCCTTTCTGTGTTCACTTGGAAAGTGCCTCCGCACTTGCACCCTCTGGTGTCTAACTTTGTGATTGACCCATACTAGTCAATCACACCATGACCCTCACGGCCTTCATGTTCATCTGAATCTTTCCCTTCAATGGTAAGCACATCAACGTGCTCTTTGGCGCGGCTCTAGTAGCTCAATCGCTCACATAGCCTTCAACGTCCTCCGGCATAGCTCCCACAGCCTTCCGCTCCCGTAGCTTTTCCCTTGCCTTCATTACCTTGAAGATGTGTTGGATTCCGGACTCACTACTTTGCCTTTATGCCTCTTGCATAGGCGGGATTCTCCCACACTCAATGTGAAGGATACTTCTTAGCGCTGTCGTCCCACTTGGCATTCGTCCAGCTCTTGGGACGACTCTTGGTGAGTACTACATTCTCAAAGTCATAGCATCGCCGCATTCCCGAACAAAGCTATTTGTTTTCCAACTATCACTTCCTCAACAAGTACCCAATGCTCCCGGTAGTACTTCAATACTCGCCCTATAGACAGGTACTCTCTTGGTCCTGCTAGCACGGCTTCCCGGTTCGGTTGTGCCTCGCACTTGGACTCTCAACGGTCCCCGATCATTCGGCGTACCTCTTTCCAGAATGATGACACCTTCTAACTTGGAAATCCGCCAAATTCTGAAGCTTCGTTATTCCTTTGAATTCGTCTCCTCACCTTGACAATGCCCTCAGACAGTCCAAAAGTCTATCCCGTAGGAAAGACACTCAACTGATGCGTCGCACGCATCCTTTGCAAGATCTCCGCTATGATCATGCCCAATGTTTATAGTCCACGTCTCCCACCCTTTTTCAATATGGTTGCACGACCTGGCAAATATGGCCTTCTCTTGACCATCCGACTCATCGGCATATCACCTCATTCAGTAGCACCCTAGACTTTCGAAAAAAAGTGGAATCACCTATTTCTTTCTTCGACCAGCAGTATCGGATTCTCGATCTCTGGTGGTATATGAACATCAATATTTGCTTGACCTTCGAAGTTAGAGAGGAAAAAATGCAAAGGTACTTGGATAAACTACAGGTGACATTACATCAGTTCAAATAATTGACTCTACGACACGTGCCTTGGGATCAAAACAGCGAGGTTGATGCCCTTGCTAACTTGGGGTCGTCGATCGATAACGACGAGTTCAACTCGGGAGCGATCGTGCAACTCATGAGATCGATAGTGAAAGAAGGTCACGCTGAGATAAACTCAACAAGCTTGACTTGGGATTGGAGAAACAAATATATAGAATATTTGAAGACTGAAAAACTACCTTCGAACCCAAAGGAATCGAGGACTCTGTGTATGAAGGCAGCCCGGTTAAGCCTGTTCGAAGACGGTACATTGTTCCGGAGAACGTTCGATGTACCACTCACAATATGCTTAGGACCCGGAGACACTGAGTATGTTCTGAGGGAAATATATGAAGTCACCTACGGAAATCATTCGGGCGCCGAATCATTAGTTCAGAAAATAATCAGAGTCGGCTACTATTCGACATGGAAAAGGACGCGAAGGAGTTCGTACGAAAATGTGACGGGTATCAGAGGCATGCTCTGATGATTCATCATTCCGGGGATCTAGTACATTCAGTCTTGTCCCCCTGGCCGTTCATGAAATGGGGAATGGACATCGTGGTCCCCCTTCCATGGGCACCCGGTAAGGCTCAATTTATATTATTTATGACTGACTATTTTTCTAAATGAGTGGAAGCCCAAGCGTTTGAGAAAGTCAGGGAGAAGGAAGTCATTGATTTCATATGGGACCACATAATATGTAGGTTCGGAAAGCCGGCTGAGATCGTGTGTGACAATGGGAAGCAGTTCGTCGGCAGTAAACTAAGCAAGTTTCTCGAGGATCATAAGAACAAAAGAATCATGTTGACACCCTATCACCCTGTTACACCCTGTGCATCCCAAGGTGACGTAATGAATATGAGACTTGTTAATCATGATTTAAATGAGTTTAAAGTCATAATAGTGCTATATACGATGTTTTGCTAGAAAATATAAAGTTTGGAAAAATCAGATTAAAGTTGCGGAAAAACCGACTAAGGATTTGCCTTGTAATGGAGTTTTTTGAGCAATAAATTTTATATGCTATATGGGGTCTTTTTGGGACATATTATATACAAAATTGAATATCTACGAGTCTAGTTTCTAACGCATTAAATCGTTCGTCGATACGACATCGGAGTAGAGAGATATCCGCGTTATCGCGAGGCTACGCAAGCAGCTCGGTTGGGACCCACTTGAGACGACCACCGACCTTACGTATTTTAAAAGTTGTTTCAGCCTTATTTCGGGTCATTTCTCACCCAAATTTCGTCCAAACTCTCTCCAAAACCCTCCCTAACATATTCCAAGATCCCAAGAACCAAACTCAAGGGAAATCAACTCAAATCATCATCAAAGGTATTAAAGACTATAAGAGAATGCTTCTATGATGTTGTGGTGTGATTGAGGGCTATTGTGAGTTAAGTTGGGATAGGGTTTCGAGTTGTAGCTGCTATCCAACGTATGTATAACATCTTCTTGATTGTACCTAAGGTTAATCTTGTGTTGGTTGTGTTGTTTGAGTGAAAAACCATAAGATAGCACTTGAAAGAACATGGAATATGGTGGTCTTTTAGGTTGGACTGTTTTGTGGCTAAATATATGGTTTGTGGTGGCTGAAAATTGTGAGAAATAATTTGATAATATTTTGGCTGATGTTTTTAAGCTTTTCTAGGTGTTAATGAAGTTGATTGACGAAGAAAAGATGAAAAACAAGTGATTGACAATAAAAATTAAGTTGCTAGACATATGGGGCTGTTTTGGAAGGCATTTTGTGGATGTTTTGAACTGGAAATAATATAGTATATATAAGTATGATGTTCTGAAGGTTGTAAACTAATTTATGGAATAAGAGTTGGATTCAATTTATATCTTGTTATGAGTAAAAATGAGCTTGCCGCTCAATGTAATTGTTAAAATAATCGGAGAAACTCATATTGGATTATATTGTTGTTGTTGCTATTAATTGTTATAGTTGTTGTTGTTGGGATGTTGATGACCCTTAGCGGTCTTTGGGATGTATTAAAATTAGGGGAGTTGCTGCCCGATTTTCCTTAAGCTATACGACTAGCCAAATACGATGGTACGACATTATATGTTAACGGCAATATCATTTCACTTGTTATAGATGCAATAAGTTATGTTGAGCTTGGTTGAGTAATAAGGAAGAGATTATACATGTATGTTAAGGCTATCCATTCTTTCCTTTTGTCATGATCTATATGATACAATGAAACGAGCAAGCACGCCGCCTTCACGAATGATTCTATTCCTAGAAGTACTAGGGTTACCTATGTTCTTGATTCCCCATATATCCTACTATCATATCGCCTGTTCATGGGTCTCATGACATTTTGAGAGATCTTATTAACTTATTTCATTATGCACAATATTCATTTATGTAAGTGTATTGACCCATGACCAGATGGCGTTATATACACGTATAGTATATGTATATAGGGTATGGGGGAAAGGTTATGGCGTTATATACGCACCACCACCTGATCAACTGGTATACGTTTATGATTTCGCCCACAAAAGCTGAGATAATATGATGGGATTCCCTCAGAGGCTTGATGATGTTACGTACGCATATACCTATGCATGATATGACATTTATACGCATATGCATGACATTATAAATATTTTCATGATTCAGAAAACAACCGGCTTATTCTGCTCATGTTGAAGAAGAAAGTGATGGAAATCCATGGTTCCACGACATCAAGGAATACTTGGCAAAGGGAGAGTATCTGGAGCATGCGACTCATACTCAGAAACGCACACTCCGAAGGTTAGCCAACCACTTCTTTCAAAGTAGAGGAATTATGTACAGAAGGACTCCGGACCTGGGATTATTACGGTGTGTCGATGCCAAGGAGGCATCCAGATTGCTCGAGGAAATACATGCCGGAACTTGCGGACCACACATGTATGTCTTCATCTTAGCAAGAAAATACTAAGAGCAGGATATTTCTGGATGACTATGGAAATAGACTGCATCAAGTATGTTCAGAAGTGCCACCAATGCCAGATACATGTTGATATGATACGAGTGCCACCCAGTGAACTCAATACAACAAGTGCACCCTGGCCTTTATCCGCTTGGGGCATGTATGTCATCGGTCTAATCAAACCCGCTGCTTCAAATGGACATAGGTTCATTCTAGTGGCCATAGACTATTTAACAAAATGGGTCGAAGTTGCATCTTATAAAGCTGTAACTAAGAAGGTCGTCGCACATTTTGTTCGGGATCGCATTGTTTGTCGGTTCGGAGTGCTAGAGTCAATCATCACCGACAATGCCACCAATCTCAATAGTGATCTAATGAAGGCCATATGTGAAACTTTCAAGATCAAGCATAAGAATTTCACAGCATACATGCCGCAAATGAACGGAGTTGTAGAAGCCGCCATGAAGATACTAAGAAAAATAGTAGATAATTACAAATAATGGCACGAGAAGCTTTCATTTGCCCTGCTTGGGTATCGTACCATGATTCGCACATCAACTGGGGCAACTCCCTACCTATTAGTTTATGGTACTGAAGAGGTCATTCCTGTCGAAGTACAAATCCCTTATTTAAGAATTATACAAGAAGCTGAGCTCAACGATGCAGAATGGGTACAGAGCCGATACGAGCAACTAGCTCTCATTGATGGAAAGAGAATGAATGCGGTATGCCACGGTCAATCTACCAGAATAGAATAACAAGAGCTTTCAACAAAAAGGTCAGACCAATGCAATTCACACCGGGGCAGTTGGTGCTAAAGCGGATCTTCCCACATTAGGATAAAGCCAAGGAAAAGTTCTTACCCAACTGGCAAGGTCCCTACATGGTTCATCGGGTACTAACAGGTGGAGCACTCATACTTGCAGAAATGGACGGAGAGATTTGGCTAAAGCCTATCAATTCAGACGTAGTCAAGAGATACTATGTTTAAGATTGTTTGCATTTTTCATTTGATGTAACTGAACTACGCTTGACCTAATTACCGTTTAAGAGTGGATACGTAGGCAGCCTTGTGGGTTTGGTCACATCTTAATAAAATCTTCATTTCCCCATGATCAGAAATTGGGGCAAGATTGCAAGTTCAGCACACTTCGTCATATGCAGAACAATCAACAATATTGTCAGAAGTATTGCATTTAAACTGGGAGGAGGTCGCAATGTCTCTAAATGTGTCACAGTCACCGGTTCATCTAAATTATTTGATATCACAATTTATTACATTTCAAATAACTATATTTATCAAATGCATGCATATTTGTCGAAAACTTTGTTTCTATGACAGCCAGATGTTGCCCAGGATAACTCAAACAGGATCTCAAGACAAGAGCAAAGACAGAGCAAGAAGACAAAAGCACGAACCGACCTTTCCCCACAAAACTCACGATTTTTCTTTGGATGCAGGCACGATAAGGCAATAATATCCACAAATGCATCAAAGGCACTATCTTTATGACAACAAGTTACCTAGCGCAAACACCTCCAGCTAAGAAATACTTTGCTTTCTCGCTATCACTTGTTATTTTCTTGCATAAGGCTAAGCATTGCCTTTCTTTGCATGAGACTAAGCATTGTCTCCTCTTCTTGAATGAGGCTAAGCATTGCCTCCCTAATTGCATAAGGCTAAGCACTGCCTTTCCATGCATGAGACTAAGCATTGTCTCCTCTTCTTGCATGAGGCTAAGCACTGCCTCCCTAATTGCATAAGGCTAAGCACTGACTTTCCCTACATGAGACTAAGCATTGTATCCTCTTCTTGCATGAGGCTAAGCATTGCCTCCCTAATTGCATAAGGCTAAGCACTGCCTTTCCCTGCATGAGACTAAGCATTGTCTCTTCTTCTTGCATGAGGCTAAGCATTGTCTCCCTAATTGCATAAGGCTAAGCACTGCCTTTCCCTGAATGAGACTAATCATTGTCTCCTCTTCTTACATGAGGCTAAGCATTGTCTCCCTAATTGTATAAGGCTAAGCACTGCCTTTCCCTGTTTGAGACTAAGCATTGTCTCCTCTTCTTGCATGAGGCTTATCATTGCCTCCCTAATTGCATAAGTCTAAGCATTGCCTTTCCCTGCATGGACTAAGCATTGTCTCCTCTCCTTGCATGGGGTTAAGTATTGCCTCCCTAATTGTATAAGGCTAAGCACTACCTTTCCTGCACGAGACTAAGCATTGGCTCCCTTTTGGCATAAGGCTAAGCATTGCATTTTTCTTGCATAAGATTAAATACTATATCTGCTACACTACCTAAAACCTAGCACTATCCCTTTGTCACCTAGGGCTAAGCACCGCCCTCATCTTACATAAGACTAAGCCTTGTCTTGTCTCTTCCTCGCATATGACCAAGCATCCTATATTTGCATTTCATAGGCTGAAACATCGTCGCTTTGTCCAAAGGTGTCATAGTCCGAAGGCATCATTCTCATAGCCGGGAGACACCATTCCATGGCCTGAGGATCTCTCAAAATTGCACATCAAGGCGTCAGGAGACACCATTCCATGGTTTGAGGATCTCTCAATATTGCACATCATTATTCAAAGGCGTCATCGTCCAGAAGCACCATCCTCATAGCCCGAGGACACCATTTCATGGCCTGCGAATCCTTGTCATGCGCTTCATGGCCCAGGATGTCATGGTCTAAGGATATCATCCTCACCGTCCAAAGACAACCTTCATGGTCCAAAGGGAATTTGCATCATGTTTTAAATTTTTGCAATAATCCATATATATATTCGCATGCACCGTGCTTCAAGTTTTGCAGGTAATATATTCGCATGCACCGTGTTTTATGTTTTAAAGGTAATCCAGGAGGTAATCGTTCTACAAACGGGAGAAATCTTTGCTCCGGTTTCCGTTCACAATGTTCACATCCTTCAATTGTTTCAAACGTAACCGACCACCAGCAATTGCCCACTTTTTACTCTATGATCGTTTAGATATTTGCTCTATGATACATCCATAACATTTCAAATTCACATTCATGACTTCGCATAAATTCATTCGATACTATCCTATCCAAAAGAACCCTTTTCGAAACATACGACCATTCTTATAACAGCTCCATCGGTTTCGTTCACCGTTGGATCCAGAACTACACACGACCTGATTGCCGTAACACCAGAGATATGTAGGCAACTCAGGAACCAGGGTTCGACCTCCATTTTTTCAAATCACATCATTCCTCACTCAATTCGACCAAACTTGGTCATCATATTTTTTACCCGACAACTCTTTCATCATTTCCGGGTAAAGAGGGGCAGCTGTTGATACCCAATTTTACCCTCATATTTCTCTCAAATAATATATATACTTTCAAAGCATCATTATATAGTTTACGAATCTATACAAGCATTTTCTATAATTTTCCATAATATTTGGAGCTTTAAAATTAATTTTACTGCATTTAAATTACTTGAATATTTATTAATTACTCCTTTCAATTATTTTGTGATGTCCGTCGTTTCGTTGTACATAGAAATCTCGAGTATGCGAAACTTTTTTGGGATCGGCTTCGGTGCTGCGCTCGGAGGAAAAAGTTTTTGAACAAACTTCTTGGAATCCAAGCCCTTCAATATCGAAGGTGCTCCTGGGATTTGATCGACCCTGGAATTGTAGGTTTCCACCTTTTTGTTATTGGCTTCGATTTTCTTCTCCCCCGATTCTATCCGTTTTGTTAATTCTTCAAGCATTTTTATGATCTCGGGGTTAGTCCTCGATTCATTTTTATTCGGCCTCTCCGTGATCAGTTCATTTCTAAGGGTGACTTCCCGGAATGGCTCGGGCTCAGCCCTGCTCGGTGCTCGGCTTTGATTTTGCAACTGGGCTATCGCTGCCTGTTGAGCCTGTAACATTTTGAAGATCACTCGCAAGTTGATCCCATAATTTTTGCCTATGCGAGTATTCTAGGCAATTGATCGGATTTCCACACGTACGTTGTTCTCGGGGTCAGTAGGCAAATTTGTGTTAATGGCCAAATACGAACTGGCGTCGATAGGGTCTGCCACTGAAACTCTGCCGAAATCGACTAGGGGCACCTCGTTATCGGGTGTTGCATTGTTGTTCTCGCCATGGTGGCTGGACTCCGCATCCGTGTTTAGAAGGGTAAACTGTGGGTTTGACATTTCGATTTTAACGTGGAATCAAAGACACTTCAAAGAACAAGTGTAAAATAGGGTGTGTTACGGGAATTTGTATCAAATCGCCGCTATTATCCTTAGCCCCACGGTGGGCGTCAAACCGTTTACCCTTAAAATCGGATAACAATTAAATTTATAAGTGGTTTTAAGGATACGCGGATTAACTTAATACAAAGCTATAAATTGAGTTGCTATTGAATAAATAAAGATAAAATAAATTCAAACTACACGAGTTGGATAGTTTCAGCTTTGATGGAATAATCGTTGTCGAGCCGGTCTCACCACGACCGATGTCGATCAAAAAAGAACAAGAGTTTATAGACAGAGAAAATAATAATGTATTGCTTTTTAGTGCGTATTACAGTGTGTCAAATGAATTGTTAGACCCCCTTTATATAGTAGGGGAGTCCTATTTTAGGTACAACTCTATAAAAGGCAAAAAATCTTCTGATTCGATAATTGCCGGTTCCTTATCGATACGTGCCGAGCTTCCCGCCATAACATTTGGTCGGTCACGGTTATTTCGGCCTTTTTGTTGGCTATGCTGGATTGTCTGATAATATTCTTCGAAGTCGTTCGAGCCTAGGACCGATTCCGGGATCATGGCTCGATAGAGCAAACCGATGGACCCAAAACAAATCATTCCGTAAAATATTCTCCAAACTATTTAGTATATTACTACTACTTAAATAGAAGTTTAGTTAACAACGAGACGTTTATTTTATACATAAAATTGATTGGAATAAGAATTGGAAGAACATACAGATTATTTCAGTTTTGAAGTGCTATTATTCAAGTCAAATTATTATTTTGTAACAATCCTAAATATTAAAAAAACTAAATAATAATTTTATTTAATGTGAAATTTATTTTTAAAAGGTAAAAAATTGATTAATACTTTAGGGTTAAGTGCACAAGTAATCAATTTTGGGGCTATTGCTTAAACAATGCCCTAAGTTCATAAATTTTTGCAAGTCAACCCACTTCGAAACAACTTGTAGAAATGATGCCGGATAGCCAATATAAAGGGCTGATATTTAGGAATTAGCCGGTGCGTCCTGAATTTTAGTTTTTTAGTTCAAATTTTCAAGACAAAAATGTCCTGAGTTATCCAGAAGTTAAGATTTTTACTTTAAAATTTCAGGAGAAAATAAGTATTGGCTAATATTTAAATAGCATCCTTGAGAATGGCTATCTATGCACTTGCCCAAACAACTTCATACACATAGGACTAGAAGAAGACTTGCAATTTTTACACGCTTGATCATTTTTTAACTATTATTTTAAAAAATAGCATCATTTATTATTTATTCCATAAAAAAGCATTTTTTTCATTATTAGCATATTATAAAAATTAAGCTCAACATTTAATAAGTTAACTGACTCACTAATTATAGGAAGTACTTTTTTTGTCCATCTCCATTCTCCCTTTCCAACATTCATTTCTTCACTCTATTTTTGAAAATCTGATGCATATGTGAATGCCACCTATATTCAAGATGTATTGATTTGTACGTCTTTTATACTTTGTATATCAAGTATCATTTTAATTCAAAATGTATTTTTATGTATATAATTGTTGTATATTTATTTGTGAAGTGCCATCTTATTTTAAGATGTATTTTTAATGTATATTTCAAATGTATTTTATATGTCAAGTGCCATTTTAATTTAGGATGTATTTTTTATGTATATTTATTTTTTGTATATTTATATGCCATCTTAATTAAATTTAAGATATATTTTTTATGTATATTTCACATGACTAAGTGTCATCTTAATTGAAGATATAATTTTTATGTATATTTTATATGTTTTAATTCAATGTATATTTTTTATATATACATTTTGTATATATTAACATATATTATTATCGAAGTAAGATCTTTATGTCAAGAAAGGAAGAAAGAAGGAAGAGAAAAACTTAAGAAAGATAATTAAAAAGAAAACGAATGAAACAAATTTAGAAAATATATTGGCTTCGGCAGAAAATAAAATTAAGAAGATGAAGAAAAAGAAGGAAAGCTAATAGATAAAGAGAAGAAAAAAAGGCATGATTTTTGTACAAAGAATTATTGACTTTCTATTCAAATTGCTTATGTTTAGGGATTAATAATTAATATTTCTATTTTAATAGAATTGTGTGCTACAAATATAAATATTTTCCAGCCACAACTGTCATATTAGGTTTCATGTTAATAATTTATTATATTTCTTATAAATTGTGACAGTTATGTAAAGTGTAACGTTGGTAGGCCACATATATGACTGGACTTCAACATGAGCAAATAAGTTCAGCCCAGTAACGAGGAGGAAGAAATACATACTGTATGAGCCAACTATTGGCCTAGTAAAAAATTGGGCCAACATAGATGTGCATTACAGCATTAATTTGTAAACCAATCTGAGGATTGGAAGACAAAGGAATGTCAGCAAATTTTTGGAAGTTTTTCATTTCTAGCAGTGCGGCACTCCCCTCTTACAGCGGCCTAACCAATTAATTTGGGTTACAAATTCTAATCGAAAAAGGATAACATCTGCTAAGCGCTAAAGAATAGCCGTCCACCCTATCACTTAAACTAAAAATAGCCGGTGAGTATATAATATATGCATAATTTATGTATTACATGTGTATAATTATGTATAATCTATGTATATGTCTAGAAAAAGTAAACAATTAATATTAGCCGGCTATTTGTGTAAAGATACAAAATCTTAAATCGAAACCTTAGTCATCACCGAATCAACCCTTCCTCTGTACTCTTCTCTTTTTTCTCTCGCAAAAAAATGATACAAAGCCTCCAAAAAGATACTCATAGCCAATCATTTTCAAATAATCCCAGCCATTGAAATAATACACTTAGTAAGTAGTATAAGTGTTATAAAGTTCTTTAGGTGGCATCAGAATAAATGTGTTGGCACTTTTTAACTCATTGATTTCTTTATCAAAATAGAATAGGAAAGAGCAAATAAGGTCAAGCGTTGAACTCTCCTAGCAATAAGTTGATGTTTTCTTCACTTTATATTGATTACGAAGTTACTCTTTATTTTTGTTTCTAGTAATTCTACTAAACTCGCTCTCTTATTATTGCAAAAGACTTTAACTTCCTTTTGCTTATTTGGACTGTTAAACCCTCTTACATTCTAGCTACACAACTAGTCATTCTCTTGACTGGAACCTTTTGACTATCCATATTGAAATCACTTCTTAGTTGCTTATCACTGTTGTTCAGATTACCTACATTACTGACATCATTGATGGAACTCTCTCTGTTAAGTACCTGAAATGTGTTTGAACTGACCATCTTCTGTTACTGATAGTTTCCTATTTGCTGTTGCTGCTTGCCTTGGTTACGCCCAATTCTCTGGGGAGTAATCCATACACTTTCCTTAGTTCTTTGTTCTGCCATATTCCCTTCATTTGTATTTGTTCCATTCCCTGTCTTCACCAATGGTACATGTTGAACTACATTCTCATCACTTATGACTTTCCCATTCTTCTCCTGTGTTGCATTGTGCTAGCCCTTCTTCTTCCTGCAATTGATCTCATCGTGCCCATATTTATTGCAATACTTTCATAAGGTAGACTTCCAATCGTACACCACCTTCTGCTCCACCAAATTTCCTCTTTCATTCCTGAAAGTTACAGAGTCTGGTAGGTTCGCATTCACTTCCACCTCGACCAATAGTCTAGCAAAGTTCAATCCAGACTTCCTCTCTATATTTTGATCAACCATTAGTTATTTCCCAACCAAACTTCCTATCTTACTCAAACCCTTAGGGCTCCAATATTTGAAATCAAGCCCAGGAAAGTTTATCCAAATTGGTATTGTATACAACTCATCTCTTGTAAACTCCACTTCAGAGTTCCAAGCTTTCACAATGAAGGGTTTGTTATCAAAATGATAAATTTCCCCCTGAATTATGTCATTTTCCTCCACCTTAGAGTCAAATAAGACTAGGAAAATTCCATTTTTTAGCATGAAAATTTTATTAATTCCATGCTTTGCCCACATCCTTTGGATAAACCCCTGTAACACAGCAAACGATGGGTGTGCACCTAGAACATAACACACCACTACCGTCTTCCAATACTCAATTTCAGAGCTAATATCTTCCAATTCAATATCAATGATGGGAGACTCACCATTCAAGGAAGGAGCAATATACTCCAATTTGAATGCGACATTTGATACCTTTGAGATGTCAAAATTATCCCAAATCGATGGCTTCTTCATTGGGTCTACTCTTTCCTCTTCATCCACCATATCTACCCATGATTTCCTCTCACTTTTTGTTGGGGTTTAACTACCTACACTTGTTGAAGCTTGCATGACACTATTCCACAATTTCTGAGCTTGCTCTTGGGATATTTGTTCACTCTCTTTTTGACGAGTTACTGTTTCATTGATTTTCGATCCAATTCGAATCTCTTCCTGAATTGCTATAGCTGCCTTCTTCTTCTGCCCTCATCCTTGTGTAGCCGTAGCCAGCTTGAAGAGCTTGAAGAGCTTTTTGCGATTGCATGCGTGCCCTCTTTCCCATGGTCAGTGCAGGTTAGTAAACGCGCGCCGAGAGAGAATACATGCCTAAGTTAACCTGCGCTAGCCTTATGCTGATTGTTATGAATGGTTTCATTTGAATTTTCTTTACAGGTTAAGCAATTATTGTAATTTGAAAGTTGAGTTACCATTTTATTTCGCATGTTTGGTTGCATACTTTTATAATTAATCGTATTAGTGTTTGACCAAAAAATGTAGACTTTTAATTAAACTAATTAATATTGTATGACGAAGGGTTAAACCTAGTTAATGATAATAACTTTAGATCTATAATCGATTAACACCAATCACGCAAGAGCAGTGTTGAGAGAAGATTAAATGTGATGTATATTCAATGTTTCAAGATCATTAATGATAGGGAAATATCAAGCAATAAATAACGATAAATGACATTAAAGTAAATAAGAAGAATGATTCACCCAATATTTAATGAGGTGGATGATTCCTCTTTCTGACAATGATGAATGATAGACAAATACTAGAATGTTGGGACCCTTCTCGGATCTAATAGAAAAAGTGTGGAATAGTAGATAATCGAATCTCTTTAGAAAGGTCGTGATTGTCTTTTATCTAGAGAGAAAGTATGCTTTTCAAAGAGTGTTCTTATCAGAGAATATTACATATCCCTCTTCCCCTATATCTTTTTCTATTTATATGGGACATTCCCCAGTCAACCCTAAACGTACAGACACCAAGAATATTTTCCTGAATATTCTATTACAAAAACTAGTCGTTAGCACTCGACCTCGGCCATTATTGACTACTCGGCTACGAGCCCCGTCATCTACTAATCGACCTCGACCATATAACTTTCTACAATACCGCTTCGTGTCAAATCTTAATGAAAGCAGAAATTGACCCATACAGTTAGTCCCTCCGCTTATTGATGTCGGCCCTGGGTGATCTCGATGAGCGGACTCTGTCTGTCAGGCTTGAGAAGTTTTATGCGAGCAGGCCGAGTAGTAGCGCTTCAGACAGGATGAAAACGTGGCCTTTTGTGATCCACAACCTAGGGTCACGTTGTTTCATCGTGACGTCATGTCATCATGCGTCATTATTACGCATTTTTCCGATATCCTGTGTCGTTTCCTGTGCCTCTGCCGCTTCGATTTTTGAGCTGGGCAACTACGATTTACTTTCTCGGTATTGATGCCCTAACTCTTATAAATGGGGATATTCAGTTCTTAGGTTCACTCTTTGCTTTCTCAAAATCGGATTTTCATACCCTCTTCTTCCTCAATCAGAATCTCTGTTTCCTTGACCTTACTTCATACTCCTGCCTTCACCAATTTCGGTGGTTCTTGCTACTCGACTCTTCTGCGTTTGCACCCCCTCTATTCATAAACAAAAATGGTTAATGTGTCTTCCAGTTCTGGGAGGATACCTAATCCTGCTCCTTTGGCAGTGTACATGGCTCCCCATGACGGTGAGGCTGCCATTGTCGGAGAAGATGAAAGCTTCCTATGGTGGAGAAAATAATTCCCCGTAGCGATAAGGCTAGAACTGACTTCTCAAAGCTACCCGAGGATAACCCTGAGGCCGTAAAGTCTGAGATGGACGCGACTGCTCTTGCTAATTTTAGGGCGAAGTTCAAAATTCCAGTCCACATCGATCTGGTCCCGGCTGGACGCGATGTGGTACAGATTCATTGCCCTGGATATTGCGTGTTCTTTGCATATCTGTTCTATATGGGCAATTCTTTCATATTCTCCCATTTGCAGAGGAGTTCTGCCGCTACTACGACGTCTGATCGGCTCAGATTTCTCCTTATATGTACAAGCTCATCCTCATGGTGTCAAAGTACGCGGAATTGGCTGGTCGCGGGGTCTCTCTTTGTCACCTGATACACCTTTTCGCGCTGACTTTTTATAGAGGGATGATTTTGCACCTTCGTCACCGTGGAGGCAAAAGTTTGGTGGTAAAGATGGATGATAAAGCGAATCGTTGATTCTGATTTAATTACTTCTTTGTCAAGACAGAGGACGTGGTGGCGAACGCGAGCGGATTTCCTGAGGCGTGGAATTATGCTCATAAGTATTTTCACTAAGTAGCCATTTTGCTCGTTCTGGTCGTAGTCTAATTGTTCTGTCTTTTTCTCTTTCAGCTGAGACTAAGCCCCCTCCATTGGTCATAGACATTCATGAATGGGTTAGCCAGATCTTGCCCCATACAGTGGGGATTCGTGGGTGACCGGCTATTTTCCAGAAGTTCGGGCCCAAGCTTTCAACGACCAGTGAGTTTGTCCGTTCATATAGTGACTTTTTACTTATACCGTCCTGGCCTTGTTGTCGCGTGTTCGTCATGGCTTTGATAGTTGCCGTTCTAATCACTTTTGCAAGAGGGTATTCCAAGAGGCAAAAAGCTCCTGCTTCGGCATTCCGTAAGAGGAATGCCATTTCTGTTCCTGTTGCTGCGGTGAGACTTGCTCGGTCGTCGACTCCTGCGACGGGTGTCTCAACTTCGCCTCTACGTCATCTAGTTGATGAGGACGATGAGGAAGGATCGTCGCCGACTGATGATAATCTGCTTCGCCGCAAGAGGCGATCTGTCGGTATCGGCGAAGGAAGTGTCCGCGTGGGATGTTCGGTGATGGATAGTTTCGTCATCATAGAAACGACAACTATAGATCTCAGAGTTGGTGCTGAGCAGCCGACCACGATTCTGCCGCAGTCGGGGGCCGAGGGATGTACTTTGCTCCTTGAGACCGGAACGGGTTTTGAAGGGTCGTCGGTGCGGATACCCGACGCCTTTCAAGGGGACGAGACATCGACTTCTTTACCCGACGCCCTTCCTCTCGGGTTGACAACGAGGGAAAAAGTGTTTTCAAAGAGAATTATGAGACGAGCTCCAATATGGATGCCGAGGAAGTTAGGATGATGGGGGAAGGACTTACCCGGCTTGAGGTGAGGTTGAAGGGGAGCACACGGACCATTGCGATCCCTTTGAACTGGGACCTATTAGTTGATATAGAGGACGTGGTCCCTTCTCTTGGTCCACTCTGTTCTGATGTGGATGGTAAGATCCTTGAGAAGATGAAGGATTCCACTTTGTCGAAGAGCATATCCGGCCTTGCTCTTAGGGTATGTTTGGTATTTTGTTTCCTTATTCATTTTGTATGTCAATTTTTACTTCGTTCTTACCCGCTCTGGCTTTCATTTCAGACCGTGATCTTAGAGATTGAAAGTTCCCGCGGAGAGGAGAGGCATAAGGCTATCTTCCAAAAGATGGAGTCAAAATATCGCGAATATCATTATAAACACCGTGAGATTAGCCGGCGAGTTGGTGGTAATAGAAACTTCTGGGCCCTCCGAAACGAGCTAAAGGAGAAGGATGACGAATTGGTGAAGTTCATCGAAAAATGTAGTGAGCTCGAGGGGGCGTTGATGGACAAAGAGGAGGGGCTTGAAGTGAGTAGGGTAGTTGAGGCCCGGTGCGATGACCTTCAGTCCCAAGTGGTCTCGCTGCGTGCCGAGCTGGAGGAGTATCAACTTCGTGCGGCCATTTTGAGTGGCAAGGTTGCCGAGAAGGAAGCGGATTTGGAGAGGGCGGAGTCGGCCCAGTTATCAGTTGCGTGTAGAGCTGCAGCTTTAGAGGACGTGATCCGTGTTATTCGTTCTGAACGGGATTGCGCCATGGAGATAGCTAGCTTAGAGAGAAGCGGCTTGATGAGTGGATTAGGGAGTTAGAAAAAGAGACTGCGGATCTTAGTGATCGAGTTGCTGCCCTCGAGGCCGAGAAGGCATAGTTATTGGCGCAACTGTCCTCCTCCTGTATTGCTTTCCTGATGTTCCTCAGGATCTGTATGAGGAATGGATTCACGCTGAGGCCCAGCTGGACATATTCAGGGATCTGATGGGGATGGGGGCTATTTCGGAAGTCGACTTAGTGAATGCACGTGCTAAGTGTCATGGGCTGCTTTCCATCATCGACCCATGACCCCTTGGACGCGCCCCGTGGCGTCCCGGCAAGCCTCCCAACGCCTAGCGCCACGGTCGGCCCTGTGGTCTCGGCAGCGCCAAGTGACAAGCGAGCATGCGCCTCTGTCGCCCCACCGACAATCAGTGCCAGCGCCCAGCGGCTGGCGAATGCCATCAGCGCCGCGCACACCGACAATGCCGTGCGTGCAGACCCAATGCCAAGCACCAGCGCCCCGCCGCTGGCATATCCAAATAGTGTCGCGCGCGCCCACAGCAATGCGCGCGCAGACCCTGATGCTCAAGACAAAGTTGCTGCCATCGGACTTGCTTCCATAGAAGACTAATTCCTTTTCATTGTAATTATAGAGTAGTTTTACTTCATTCATTTTCAGTGTGCTTCTACAGCTTTCTTAGGTCAACTCATGTAACTTTGGTTTATTTTTTTTAAGCATTATTAAGGGGGACCAAAGCATTCAAACATTCAAGCATTCAAACAATTCTCTGTATTGGTGTCTCTCCCCCCCGACACCGCATTGCATCTTGAAATATCTTTCATCATCATCAATACAATCATCAGCTTTCATCATCAGTTGCTCATTTTTCGCTGCTCAATTGCTCACGACATTGGTTTTCCCGTATGGCACTGACAATCTAGTCTAGCGTACGGCGAGGACCTCAGTTGGCGCATAGCAACCGCACTGACATCGGTTGCTTAGCCTTACGTCGCCCTTCCAAGGAACTTCAGGAAGGCGCCACGTAACAGTTGGTATCAGAGCCTAGGCTCGACATCGGACGAGGGAACTCATTGGCATCATCATCACCATTTCTGACCATGGTGAATTACGGGGATCGCATCACGACCCTAGAAGAGACTGTTGACACATTACGGCCCATCGTGGATACGTTGCCTGATCTAAAAACCAGCCTAGTGCAAAGGTTGGATGACCCGGACCGCAGAATGCGGTAGGCAGAAATTGACATTGCAAACATCAGTCAAGACTCTGAGGAAGACCGGGAAACGGCTGCCGTCGAGGCAACCAAAATTCATGGCCAATTCGAGGACCTCCAACAGGAGCGTGCCGAGGATTTAGCCCATCGGGAACTAGAGGCAGACAGACTGACCGTCATGCAGCAAACCATAGACAACTTGACAGGCCAGCTCAATATTATCAATGCTGCCCTTCAAAGCCTGCTCAAAGGAGGCGAAAACCACATCAGGGGTGCCATGAACATTGCCCCCATGCCACAAAAGCTGAAAATTCTGGAGCCCAAGCCATACAACGGAGCCCGGGATGCTAAAAAAGTGGAAAACTTCATCTTCGACGTCGAACAATACTTCGATGCCGTTGGACAGTTGGAGGAATCCAAGAAGGTAGCAACTGCTGCCATGTATCTTCAAGGCGATGCAAAACTCTTGTGGCGAGTCAAATACGAAGCCATCAGGGCCGGTGAAAATACTCTCCAGACATGGGCAGAACTGAAGGACGCCATACGCCTACAGTTCTTCCCCGAAAATATGGAATACAATGCACGAAGAAAGTTGCGTGAACTCCGCCACACCAGGTCGGTGCGAGACTACGTGCGTGAATTTTCCGCACTCATGCTAAACATACGGGATTTGGGGGACAAATACAAACTGTTCACATTCATAGAAGGTTTGAAACCTCATGCTCGTATGGAACTGCAAAGACAACGGGTAGATGCCCTACCCAAGGCCATTCAAGCTGCTGAGTGCCTTGGGGATTATTAGTTGGAAACTCAGAAGGATAGGCCCCAGCCGCCTGTCCGAGGGGGATACAACGGGAGCCAACCTAGCAATGGTGGCCCCAACATAAACGGAGGAGATCGAGGTGCAACCAAATCCAAGACTCCTTCCTCAAGCAGCAACACTGCTGCATCAGTCAACAACAATCAGGGGAGAAAGCCCCCATCAGAATGCCGTCATTGCGGCGGGGAACATTGGAACAATCAATGCCCCAATACACAAATCAATGCTCAACAAACTGTTGACGACGATGAGTCAGATCAGGACGGCTCAACTGGCGAAGAACAGGTAGGGGCCTTCAACGCATTTGTTGGCTCCATTCATGATACCTTGGGGGGAACCAGTACTGGCAACCCCAAGAAGAAAGCATTCCCAATCGACAAGAAAGGGAAAGGAAAGGCGGACGAGAGGCCTCCCACATCACAAAAGAGGACCTTAATGTTCGTTGACATGAAAGTAAACGACAGACCTATTCGGGCATTGATAGACACGGGTGCTAGCCACAACTACCTGGCCTCAACTCAGGTGCAACGCCTCAGTCTGGCAGTGCAAAAATGCAAGGGTCGTGTCAAGGCTATCAACTCTCCATCTCAGCAAGTGAGTGGAATAGCCAAAGAAGCGCCAATCCAGCTTGGCCCATACAAGGGAATATTCGACCTACGCATAGCTATCATCGATGACTTCGAACTGATAGTGGGATTGGAATTCCTCAGGCAGACCAACACTATCCCGGTACCATACGCCAACATGCTCCTAATGATGGGAGACAACGGGGCCAAATCCCACACCATACCGTGCATATCCAAGAAGATGGCTGCTGGAAATATCACGGCCATGCAGTTTAAGGAGGGAACCAATAGACCTGAACCCACAGTTCTGGCTGCCCTCAACATCATCAAACAGACATCACATCATCGGGGTCCAACAGCTTATGGCGTCCCTCATTGTGTGAAGACTTGTCAAGTATTCCAAAAGGACAAGTCGGATCACTCAGCATAAGTGGGACTCTTGGAGCCGCTACCTGTCCCACAGAGACCTTGGGAAAGCATTTCCCTGAATTTCATCACAAGATTACCCAAGGTCGGAAATCATGCAACCATCATGGTGGTAGTAGACCAGTTTTTCAAGTATGCTACCTTTATCGCAGCCCCACAGAACATATCAGCAGAAGATACAGCTCGACTCTTCTTCTCTCATGTTGTCAAACATTGGGGTATGCCCAGCAACATCATTAGTGACTGCGACCCACGCTTCACTAGCAAGTTTTGGACCCAACTCTTTAGTTGCCTCGGATCCAAATTGAGTTACAACTCAAACCATCATCATCAGCAAACATATGATCAAACAGACCGGTTCAATGACATGATGGAGGAATATCTCCGCCAATTTGCAACCGGGTCACAAACACATTGGGTGAAGCTTCTGGATGCTGCTCAGCTGTGTTTCAATTCACAAAAGTGCGCCCATACAAACAAAACCTCTTTTGAAATTGTTACCGGACAGCAACCGCTACTCCCCCAAAATGTGAATGCACCAGACATGCCATCATCTCATCGAGCTGCCAGTTTCTCTACAGAATAGGAACAAACTTTGAAGATAGTGCGGAGCTATCTTGTCAATGCCCAAGACAGGGCAACGAGACATGCCGAACAAAACCGTCGCTTTGCCCAACATCAAGCAGGGGACAAAGTGATGGTAAGAACCCCGAGACGAAACTTGTTTGCAAAGAGGACCCAAGATCCTCGCCTATTGCCAAGCTACATCGGGCCTTTTTCCATTGAAAGGCGCATCGGGAAATCCATAAACCAGCTGAACACACCAGCCTGGTAGAAAATCCATCCAGTCTTCCATGTCAGCCGCCTCAGGCCATTTCAGAAATGCATGAAAGATCATTCAGAAAGACATCTCACAACACCAAGGGGAACAGACCTCCCAGCCAACAAGAGCCTGACCAATAATCATCATCCGGCAAGTAAGGCTCTGAGGACGTCGCCAACTCAGGTGGGGGAGAATGTCATGGGCTGCTTTCCATCATCAACCCATGACCCCTTGGACGCGCCCCGTGGCGTCTCGGCAAGCCTCCCAATGCCTAGCGCCATGGTCGGCCTTGTGGTCTCGGCAGCGCCAAATGACAAGCGAGCATGCGCCTCTGTCGCCCCACCGACAATCAGTGCCAGCGCCCAGCGGCTGGCGAATGCCATCAGCGCCGCGCGCACTGACAATGCCACGCACGCAGACCTAATGCCAATCACCAGTGCCCCACCGCTGGCAGATCCAAATAGTGCCGCGCGCGCCCACAGCAATGCGCGCTCAGACCCTGATGCTCAAGACAAAGTTGCTGCCATCGGACTTGCTTCCATAGAAGACTAAGTTCTTTTCATTGTAATTATAGAGTAGTTTTACTTCATTCATTTTCAGTGTGCTTCTATAGCTTTCTTAGGTCAACTCATGTAACTTTGGTTTATTTTTTTTAAGCATTATTAAGGGGGACCAAAGCATTCAAACATTCAAGCATTCAAACAATTCTCTGTACTGGTGTTTTTCCCCCCCGACACCGCATTGCATCTTGTAATAGCTTTCATCATCATCAATACAATCATCAGCTTTCATCATCAGTTGCTCATTTTCCGCTGCTCAATTGCTCACGACATTGGTTTTCCCGTACGGCACTGACAATCTAGTCTAGCGTACGGCGAGGACCTCAGTTGGCGCATAGCAACCGCACTGACATCGGTTGCTTAGCCTTACGTCGCCCTTCCAAGGAACTTCAGGAAGGCGACGCATAACATAAGGCACGTGAAGCTCGATTTGCTTGTGGCTATGACCCCACCACACCACAAGCTGGTGATGCTGAGGAAGACGTGGAAAGGATTGAGCAGGATGCCTGGTATGACAATGAGTATCCAGGCGGTAAAGGTGGAGAAATGGGTGGAGATTGTGCTGCGGAGTTAGGTAGCACGTAGTTGTTTTTCTTTCTTTTGCTTGCAATTCTCGTACATACTTTTGTTGGCATCTGGTTTAGCTTTTGAAAGGAATATATTTGGAGTAAGAAATGTCGGTTTAATCATAAAAATTTGGTTTTGGCCATGGTCATGGATTACAAGGTGTTAATTCGAACGAGGTCGAACGTAACTTGTATTGAGATGATTCGAGCGAGATCGAATGTGAGTCGATTCGAACAAGGTCGAATACGAGTTAGTTCGAACGAGGTCGAATGTAAGTTCATTTGAACGAGGTTGAATGTAGTTTAATTCGAACGAGGTCGAATGTAGTTTAATTCGAACGAGGTTGAATGTGAGTTAATTCGAATAAGGTGGAATGTAGTTTAATTCGAACGATGTCGAATGTGAGTTAATTCGAACGAGGTCGAATGTAGTTTAATTCGAATGAGGTCGAATGTGAGTTAATTTGAATGAGGTCGAATGTAGTTTAATTCGAACGAGGTCGAATGTAATTTACTTAATTGTGGCAGGGGGCCGGGTTGATATTGAGGCGATGTTGTTCTGCCGAGAACTTGGGCGGACTTCATACATTTGTGTTTTTCTCATACTTGGAGAAATTTACATGTTTTTCGGGCTGGCATTCGAGTCCCAGTCTATCTAGTCCCTTCATTGGGTGACCTGGAGACGTGTTGAGAGGTTGGGCAATTAACTAACCGTCTGGTGTCTCTTTCTATTCGCATTTCGACTTGGAAGTATCCCCTTTGTCGCCTCGTTAAAAACCTCATCGAGAAAACTAGATTGGGACAAAACTGAAGTGAGGGAAAAAGAGTGCGACTTGGAGGACGTTTTTTCTTAAAAGTTGAAATACTTGAGGTGGGTGACATTCCAGCTGTTTGGCAGTAGTTTTTCTTCCATTTTTTCTAGTTGAAATGACCCTTTATTTGCTGCTGCCATAATTTTGTATGGGCCGTCCCAATTCATCCGTAGTTTGCCTTCTCGCGGGTCTTTACTTGCTTGTGTTTTGGCCTTGAGCACATAGTCCCCGACTTTGAGTGGTCTGATCTTGGATTTTTTGTTATAATAGTGTTCTTCCTGCTGGTTTAGGGTGACCATCCTTATGTAGGCCATATCTCTCCGTTCTTCGACTTCGTCGAGCTCTTGCCTTCTGCTTTCATCGTTTCTCGGCCTGCTCTCATGGGAGTATCGCAAACAGGGCTCTCCGACTTCGACTGGTATTATCGCATCAGTCCCATAGACTAAAGAGTAGGGTGTCTCTCCAGGGCTCGTCTTTGGCATTGTGCGATAAGCCCAAAGCACTTCTGGTAACAGCTCCGGCCATAATCCGTTGGCGTCCTCAAGCTTTTTCTTCATGATGTTCAGTATTGATTTATTAGAGGATTCCGCTTTCCCGTTGCCCGCGGGGTGGTACTGTGTGGAGAGTATTCTTTTGATATGCCACTTCTCAAAAACTTCGGCGACCTTTTTTCCAGTAAATTGGGGTCTGTTGTCGCAACTGATCTCTTTGGGGAAGCCGAAGCGGCACACAATGTTTTTCCATATGAAAGCGATCACTTCATGTTCGCGTATTTGGGCGAATGCTCCTGCTTCTATCCATTTTGCAAAATAGTTAGTTAAAACCAAAAGAAATCGTATGCTACCTCACCCCGTATGGAGGGGGCCGACGATGTCCATTCCCCATTTGATGAAAGGCCAAAGGGAGGTGACCGGGTGGAGATGTTCGCCCGCTTGATGGATCATTTGAGCGTATTTTTGGCATTGTTCACATTTTTTTACGAAGTCTACGGCCTCTTTTTTCATGGTAGGCCAGTAGTAACCTACCCGTATGAGACATCTGACCA
Source organism: Nicotiana tabacum (assembly GCF_000715075.1). Lineage (NCBI taxonomy): Eukaryota > Viridiplantae > Streptophyta > Magnoliopsida > Solanales > Solanaceae > Nicotiana > Nicotiana tabacum. The sequence continues at coordinate 103,059,816 of NC_134081.1, forward strand.
GAGCTCGATTGCCTGAGTGAGCTCCGCAGTAGCCTTCGTGGACTTCTTCCAGTATGCGCCGCATCTGATTCGGGCCTAAGCATTTCGCTAGGGGGCTGCCATACGTCATTTTGTATAGGCATTGTAAATGATGATGTACCTGGCCGTTTGCATCCGGAGCTTCTTGGCTTCCTTTTTAATCATCTCGGAGTAAACCATCCTGCAAGTATGTAACAATACAATTGCGCCAGTCCCATGTTAGATTTATGGTCCTTATCTCGATTTGATCTATCGATGAGTGGAGGATGGTGACCACGTTTCCTTCTCTGGTTATGCTTTTAGTTGATGTCGTTAATTTGGTGAGGCAGTCTACTTCGATGTTTTGTGCTCGAGGGATTTGGTCGAATTGGCACTCGTCGAACTCGGGCAATAGTCTACAGATCTAAGCATGGTATTTTTGTAACCTTTGCTCTTTGATCTGGAAAGTCCCTATGACTTGGTTGACGACGAGTTGAGAGTCGCATCGTAAGATGACCCGCCTCGCCCCGTACTTGAGTGCTAGCCTTAACCCTGCAATCACGGCCTCATACTCGGCCTCGTTGTTAGTCATGTCCGGGCACCTTATGGACTGGCAAACCACTTCGCCTGTCGGGACTTCGAGTACAAGTCCTAGTCCGGCCCCTGACGCATTGGAGGCGCCGTCGGTGTACAAAATCCATAGATCTTGTGTTAGCGAAGAAGCGTGGGTGGCTTCTTTTTTGACTTCTGGCATTATTTTTGCGCTGAAGTCAGCGACAAAGTCGGCGAGGACTTGTGATTTTATCGCCGTCCGCGGTTGATATGTGATATCATGCTCGCTCAATTCTATGGCCCACTTAGCTAATCTTCCCGATAGCTCGGGCTTATGCAAGATGCTTCTCAAGGGGAGAGTTGTGATTACCTAGATGGGATGGCATTGGAAGTAGGGTCTAAGCTTTCGTATATCTATGACCAAGGCCAAGGCCAGTTTTTCGAGGTGGGGATACCTAGTCTCAACGTCAACTAGGGTTTTGCTAATGTAATAGATAGGAGATTGTGTACCTTTATTTTCTAGGACTGCAATTGTAACGACCCGACCGGTCATTTTGAGTATTATAACCCCATTCCCCCATTTACTGCTCAAATTATGCTTTACAGTTATTTTATGACTTACCGGGTTAGTTGGTTCAGGTCCGTAAGGAATTCGGAGTAAAACGAGACACTTAGTCTCATAATTGAAAACTTAAGTTGGAAATATTGATCGGATATTTATTTATGTGTAAACAACCTCAGAATTTAATTCTGATGATTCCAATAGCTCCGTATGGTGATTTTGAACTCAGGAGCATATCCGAAAAATTATTTGGAGGTCGATAGAGGAATTAGGCTTGAAATGGCAAAAATTGAATTTCTCGGAAAGTTTGACCGGGGGTTGACTTTTTGATATCGGAGTCGGAATCCGATTATAAAAATTGAAATACCTTCATTATGTCATTTATGACTTGTGTGCAAAATTTAAGGTCAACCAGACGTGATTTGATAGGTTCCGGCGTCGTTTGTAGAAATTAAAAGTTTCAAAGTTCATTAGGCTTGAATCTATGTGTTGTTGGATGTGAGTGGAAGACTCGACTAAGTTCGTATGATGTTTTAGGACTTGTCGGTATATTTGGCTGGGGTCCCGAGGGGCTCGAAAGTGTTTCGGATGGTATTTGGATTATTTCCCTTCATTTTGGCACTGTTGGCAGCTGCTGTTTACTGGTGTTTCAGACCTTCTTCACGATCGCAAAGATTAGGACGCGATCGCGTAGGCTTAGTTGAGGCAGTGTTGATTTTGTTCTTTACCATCGCTTGAGGTCAACCGCGATCGCGTAGGTTAGGCCAGTCTGTGCTACGCGAAAGTGTGGAGGAGGTCGCGATCACGTAGGGGAAACTTGAGAGGAAGCTAGGACACACGTTTGCTCTATGCGATCGTGTAGAGAGGGATGAGATCGCGTAGAGCTGGAATCTTGTGCATCGCGATCGTGTGTGATTATTCGCGATCGCGTAGGGTTAAACCTGGGCAGTGGAAAACTGTTCTTCGCGATCGCGTGTGATTGTTCGCGATCGCGTAGAGCAAATGACTGTGCAGAGAGTTTAAGTTCTGAAAATGGGACTTCGTCCCATTTTCCATTTTTGACGGAATTGAGCTCGGGCAGAGACGATTTTTGGGAGATTTTCAGAGGAAACAACGGGGTGAGTGTTCCTAACTCAATATTTGTTAAATTACCCGAATCCATGGTTGTTTTTATCATTTATTAGGCGAATCAAGTTGGAAAATTTAGAAAACCCTCTTGGTTTAAATTGAAGATTTGAGGGTTAAGTTGAGGTCGGATTTTGGTAAAATTGGTATGGTTAGACTCGTGGTTGAATGAGCTTTCGGATTTTGTAACTTTTGTCGGGTTCCGAGATGTGGGCCCTACGGACAATTTTTTAGCTAAATTTCAGAATTTTATGGAATTAATTCCAATAAATTTTATTGACTGAATCGAATTATTTGTGGGTAAATTCGAGGCGTTTGGAGGCCAATTCACGAGACAAAGGCTTAGCGAAATAAGAATTTCACGGTTTGAGATAAGTAACAGTTTTAAATCTGGTCCTGAGGGCACGAAACCCCGGATGTTGTGTCATGTAATTATTTGGAAGGTGATGCACATGCTAGGTGACGGGCGTGTGGGCGTGCACCGAGGGGATTGTGACTTGGTCCGTCCCGTGAAACTGTAAAGTTGAATAACTTGTTGTTAGCTATATGCTCTCTATGTGTTAAAGAAATTTGACTGTAAATCATGCTTAGGCTATGTGATAGTACTGTTGGGACCCGCAGAGGTCGCGTACTTGTTGAATTATTTGCTAATTGATGTCTTGTACACAGTCATGATTTTACTTGCGTATCATACCTCAGTCTTTCTTGATTTTTGTTGATACACTATGTTATCTTTGTTTGGGCTGATCTTTGTGAATTCCGAGAGTGCGAGAGACTAGAGAGGTTGATGACTGAGTAAGGCCGAGGGCCTGTCGGTGAGGTATGGATATTATAGCACGTGAATTGTCTGTGCAGCACGTGAGTTGTCCGTGCAGCACGTGAGTTGTCTGTGCGGGATATTATAGCACGAGAGTTGTCCGTGCAGCACCCCCAGTGAGCGCGGGTACCCATTGAGTGTGAGTGCTGAGGGCTGAGAGCCGAGTGGTTGAGCTATTGTGACGAGTTTAGTGACTGTGGCCCTGAGATGTTGTACTTGCTTTTCATTTGTTGTTGCACTTAGTTGCTATTTATTATTGTGGTGAAATTTTCTGAAAGATTTTATATCCGGAATACATGAACTTGAACTGTATATAATTGATTTGACTTAATTTGCTGGATTTGAAAGCATGTCTATTCTTGCTGGAATTACGGAAAGTGAACTATAACTGTGTAGCTCGTCAATATCTTCAGTTCCTTATTTATTATTGTTACTTACTGAGTTGGTTGTACTCATACTACGCCCTGCACTTCGTGTGCAGATTCAGGTGTTCCCAGCTATAGCGGGTGTTGATTTCTTTCGCACAGTTGATTTTTCGGAGATTCAGAGATAGCTGCCGTGTTTCATAGACCTTGCCTCTCCTTCCCTATCTCCTTATTTACTGCATTTACTTCATATTAGATGCTCATGTACTCAGTGACACCGGGTTTTGGGAATGTTTATATATGTATTTGTGAATTTTCTTCGGCTGAATTTAATCATTATGTTTTTAAACTTAAAAGATATGGTGGTTTATTGAGATTGTCAGCTTGCCTAGTATTGAGATAGGCGCCATCATGACGTGTGAGATTTTGGGTCGTAACAAGTTGGTATCAGAGCTTTAGGTGACATAGGTCTCACGAGTCATGAGCAGGTTTAGTAGAGTCTTGCGGATCGGTACGGAGACATCTGTACTTATCTTCGAGAGGCTGCCGAACCCTTAGGAAAATTTCACTTTCTTGTATTCTGTCGTGCGAATTTGCTGATTCCGAAAACTAAATTTCTGTTATTCAATTCTCTCACAGATGGTGAGGACACGTACTATCAGATCGGACGGCCAGCCACCAGTTAGGGCCGCGGGAGGCCGGGGCCGTGGTAGAGGCCGGGGCTGAGGAAGAGGTCGAGGTATAACTCGTGCAGCAGTTGGAGCAGCACTTGTAGTACCACCAGTTGCTCCAGCTCAGGAGCAGATTCTGGATACAGTTGAGCCGGCGGGACCAGCTCAGGCACCAGCTACACCTATTGTGATTCCAGGCCTTCAGGAGACTCTGGCCTATATATTGACAATTTGTACTAGTCTTGCTTAGGTGATTTCGGCTCAGGACGCACCTGCCACTTCTCAGGCCGGGGGAGGTACTCATATCCCTGTTGCCCGTACTCCAGACCAGGTAGTACAGGGACTTCAGATACTGGGGGCACTACCAGCCCAGCTGGCTGCAGCTACTTAGGCCCCAGTAGTTCCTGTTATCGCAGACGATGAGCAGAGGAGACTTGAGAGATTTGAGAGGCTTGGACCTCCACCATTAGCGGCACTGAGTCAGAGGATGCTCAGAGTTTTCGGGATAGGTATTAGCAGATGCTTCGCACAGCGGGTATTCTGGAGACCAGTGGGGTCTCGTTCACTACTTTTCAGTTTTCTGGGGCAGCCTTCAGATGGTGGGAGGCTTACGAGAGGCGTAGGCCGGTCGGTGCAGTACCCCTTACCTGGCAGCAGTTCTCTGATCTATTCCTAGAGAAGTTCGTGCCTCAGTCCCGCAGAGAGGAGCTGTGCAGGCAGTTCGAGCAGCTTCGTCAGGGTGATATGTTCGTGACGCAGTATGAGATGAGATTTTTAGAGTTGGCCCATCATGCTATCTGGTTGATTCCCATAGACAGAGAAAGGATCAGGAGGTTCATAGATGGCCTCACTTTTCAGCTACGATTACTCATAACTAGAGAGAGAATGTCTGGTGCCACTTTTGACGAGGTGGTCGACATTGCTCGTCAGATTGAGATGGTTCGCAGTCAGGAGCGGGTTGAGAGGGAGGCTAAGAGGCCTTGTGTTTCAGGTGATTTCAGGCGACTCGTCCATCTCCTCGTGGTGCATCAGCTAGCCACGGTTCTTACAGTGCTCACTCAGGCCAGTCTTCATTCAGTGCACTACCAGCGCAGAGTTCTCATCATGCCTCATCCGCTCAGGCTTCTACAGGTAATTCCTCGAGTTATCTGGAGCAGTAGTTCCGTCAAAGGAGGGGTTGTTTCGAGTGCGAAGAAATAGGGCATTTCAAGAGAGATTGTCCTAGGCTATTGAGTGGGGCTCTACAGTAGAGTTCTCGGCCAACGGCACCAGCACCAGCAGTTACACCACCTGCCCAGCCAGCTCGGGGTAGGGGTCAGGCAACTAGGGGTCGCCCAAGAGGGGGAGACCGGTCAGGTGGCGGTCAGGCCCGATTATATGTTTTTCTTGCCAGGCCAGATGTTGTTGCTTCAGATGCAGTGATCATAGGTATTGTTTCAGTGTGCCACGGAGAGGCTTCTATATTATTTGACCCTGGATCCACTTATTCATATATATCATTGTATTTTGCTCATTATCTGGACATGCCCTGTGAGTCCTTAGTTTAACCTGTTTGTGTGTCTACACCGGTGGGCGATATTATTATTTTGGACCGTGTGCATCGGTCGTGTGTGGTAACTATTGGGGAACTGGAGACTAGATTTGATCTCTTATTACTCGGTATGGTTGATTTCGATGTAATCTTGGATATGGATTGGTTGTCTCCATGACATGCTATTCTGGACTGTCACGCAAAAACCGTGATGTTGACGATACCGGGGTTGCCAAAGGTTGAATGGAGAGGTTCTCTAGATTTTATTCCTAGCAAAGTAATTTCTTATTTGAAGGCCCAACGTATGGTGGGAAAGGGATGTTTGTCATATTTGGCCTTTGTGAGAGATGTTGATGCAGACGTTCCTATTATTGATTCAGTACCGATCGTGCAAGACTTTCCGAATGTATTTCCTGCAGACCTCTCGGGTATGCCACCCGACAGGGATATTTATTTCGGTATTGACTTGGTGCAGGGCACTCAGCCCATTTCTATTCCCTCGTATCGTATGACACCAGCTGAGTTAAAAGAATTGAAAGAGCAACTTCAGGAACTCCTTGAAAAGGGGTTTATTAGGCCTAGTGTGTCACCTTGGGGTGCACCGGTTCTATTTGTGAAAAAGAAAGATGGTACTATGCGGATGTGCATCGATTATAGGCAGTTGAACAAAGTTACAATCAAGAATAAATATCCATTGTCGCGTATTGATGACTTATTTGACCAGCTTCAGGGAGCGAGGATGTTCTTCAAAAATAATTTGAAATCTGGGTATCATCAGTTGAAAATTAAGGATTCAGATATTCTAAAGACGACATTCAGAACTCGTTATGGCCACTATGAATTTCTTGTGATGTCTTTTAGGCTAAATAATGCCCCAACAACATTTATGCACTTGATGAATAGTGTATTCCATCCATATTTTGATTCATTTGTCGTAGTATTTATTGATGATATCCTGATGTACTCACGTAGCCAGGAGGAGCATGCACAACACTTGGGTATTGTATTACAAAGATTGAGAGAGGATAGACTTTATGCCAAATTCTCTAAGTGTGAGTTCTGGCTTAGTTCGGTGGCATTCTTGGGACACATAATGTTCAGTGAAGGAATTAAGGTGGATCCGAAGAAAATAGAGGCAGTTTCGTCTATTGCATCGCCTATGACTAAATTGTCCCAGAAAGGTGCTCCGTTCAGGTGGTTAGATGAATGTGAAGAGAGCTTTCAGAAGCTCAAAACAACTTTGACTACAGCTCCAGTATTGGTGTTGCCTACAGGTTCAGAGTCTTATACTGTATATTGTGACGTGTCACGTATTGGTCTCGGCACAGTACTGATGCAAGACGGTAGGGTGATTGCCTATGCATCCATACAGTTAAAGGTACATGAGAAGAATTATCCAGTCCTCGATCTTGAGTTAGCAGCTATTGTTCATGCCTTGAAAATTTGGTGGCACTATTTGTACGGTGTCAATTGTGAGGTTTATACCGATCACCAGAGTCTACAACATCTGTTCAAATAGAAAGATCTTAATTTGCGGTAGCATAGATGGTTAGCGTTGCTTAAGGATTATGATATCACCATTCTCTATCATCCCGGAAAGGCCAATATAGTGGCCGATGCCTTGAGTTATAAGGCGGAGAGTCTAGGCAGCTTAGCATACTTACCGGTAACAGAGAGGCCTTTAGCCTTGGATGTTCAGGCCTTGGCCAACCAGCTTGTTAGATTGGATGTTTTCGAGCCAAATCGAGTTTTGGCTTGTGTGGTTTCTTGGTCTTCATAATATGATAGCATTAGAGAGCGCCAGTATGATGATCCACATCTGCTTGTCCTTAAGGTCACGGTTCAGCACGGTGATGCCAAGGAAGTCACTATTGGAGATGACGGTGTATTACGGATGCAGGGCAGGCTATGTGTGCCTAATGTAGATGGTTTGCGTGAGTTGATTCTCCAGGAAGCTCACAGTTCGCGGTACTCCATTCATCCAAGTGCCGCAAAAATGTATCAGGATTTGAGGCAACACTATTGGTGGAGGCGAATGAAGAAAGATATAGTTGGATTTGTAGCTCGGTGTTTAAATTATCAACAGGTAAAGTACGAGCATCAGAGACTAGGAGGATTACTTCAGAGGCTTGAAATTCCGAAGTGGAAATGGGAGCATATCACCATGGACTTCGTAGTTGGGCTTCCACGGACTTTGAAGAAATTTGATGCAGTTTGGGTGATTGTAGATCGGTTGACTAAGTCCGCGCATTTTATTCCAGTTGGTACCAATTATTCTTCGAAGCGGTTGGATGAGATTTATATCCGCGAGATTGTTCACCTAAACGGTGTGTCAGTGTCTATCATTTCATATCGGGGCACGCAGTTTACATCACAGTTTTGGAGAGCAGTGCAGCGCGAATTGGGCACACAGGTTCAGTTGAGTATAACATTTCATCCTCAGATGGACGGACAGTCCGAACGCACTATTTAGATATTAGAAGATATGTAACGCACTTGTGTCATTGATTTTGGGGGTTCCTGGGATCATTTTCTGTCACTCGCAGAGTTTGCTTATAATAATAGCTACCAGTCAAGCATTCAGATGGTTCCGTATGAGGCTTTGTATGGGAGACGGTGTCGGTCCCCGGTAGGTTGGTTTGAGCCGGGTGAGGCTAGGCTAATGGGTACTGACTTGGTTCAGGATGCTTTAGAGAAGGTCAGAGTGATTCAGGAACGGCTTTGCACGGCATAATCTAGACAGAAGAGTTATGCCGACAAGAAGGTTCATGATGTTGTTTACATGGTTGGGGAGAAGGTTCTGCTAAAGATCTCACCCATAAAGGGTGTGTTGAGGTTCGGGAAAAAGGGCAAGTTGAGCCCTCGGTATATTAGACCTTTTGAGATACTTAAGAAGATTGGAGAGGTGGCTTATGAACTTGCTTTGCCACCTAGTCTATCAAGTGTTCATCCAGTGTTCCATGTGTCCATGCTCCGCAAGTATGTCGGGGATCCGTTTCATATTCTGGATTTCAGTACAGTGCAGCTGGACGGTAATCTGACTTATAATGTAGAGCCGGTGGCTATTTTAGACCGACAGGTTCGAAAGCTGAGGTCAAAGAACATAGCATCAGTGAAGGTACAGTGGAGAGGCCAGCCAATCGGAGAAGCTACTTGGGAGATTGAGCGGGAGATGCGAAGCAAATATCCACACCTATTTGAGACTCTACGTATGATTCTAAACCCGTTCGAGGAAGAACGTTTGTTTAATAGGGGGAGAATGTAACGACCCGACCGGTCGTTTTGAGTATTATAACCCCGTTCTCCCATTTACTGCTCAGTTTATACTTTATAGTTGTTTTATGACGTACCAAATTAGTTGGTTCAGGTCCGGAAGAAATTCGGAGTGAAACGAGACACTTAGTCTCATAATTGAAAACTTAAGTTGAAAAAATTGATCGGATATTTATTTATGTGTAAATGACCTCAGAATTTAATTATGATAATTCCAGTAGCTCCGTATGGTGATTTTGGACTTAGGAGCGTATCCGAAAAATTATTTAGAGGTCGGTAGAGGATTTAGGCTTGAAATGGCAAAAATTGAATTTCTCGGGAAGTTTGACCGGGGGTTGAATTTTTGATATCGGGGTCGGAATCCGATTCTAAAAATTGGAATACCTCCATTATGTCATTTATGACTTGTGTGCAAAATTTGAGGTCAATCGGACGTGATTTGATACGTTCCGGCGTCCTTTGTAGAAATTAAAAGTTTCAAAGTTCATTAGGCTTGAATCTATGTGTGATTCGTGTTTTTAGTGTTGCTGGGTGTGAGTTGAAGACTCGACTAAGTTCGTATGATATTTTAGGACTTGTTGGTATATTTGGCTGGGGTCCCGAGGGGCTTGGGCGTGTTTCGGATGGTATTCGGATTATTTTCCTTTATTTTAGCACTGCTGGTAGCTGCTGTTTGCTGGTGTTTCAGACCTTCTTCGCGATCGCGAAGATTGGGACGCGGTCGCGTAGGCTTAGTTGAGGCAGTGTTGATTTTGTTCTTCACGATCGCGTGAGGTCAACCGTGATCGCGTAGGTTGGGCCAGTCTGTGCTACACGAAGGTATCCGTGCGGATTATAACACGCGAGTTATCCGTGCGGATTATCGCGTAGGTTGTCCGTGCAGCACGTGAGTTATCCGTGCGGATTATAGCGATTGGGATATAGGAGCCCCTTCGGAGTCTGTACACCCCCAGTGAGCGCGGGTACCCATTGAGTGTGAGTGCTGAGGGCTGAGAGCCGAGTGGTTGAGCTATTGTGACGAGTTTAGTGACTGTTGCCCTGAGATGTTGTACTTGCTTTTCATTTGTTGTTGCACTTAGTTGCTATCTATTATTGTGGTGGAATTTTCTGAAAGATTTTATATCCGAAATACATGAACTTGAAATGTATAAAATTGATTTGACTTAAACTGCTGGATTTGAAAGCATGTCTATTCTTGCTGGAATTACTGAAAGTGAACTATAACTGTGTAGCTCGTCACTATCTTCAGTTCCTTATTTATTAATGTTACTTACTGAGTTGGTTGTACTCATACTACGCCCTGCACTTCGTATGCAGATTCAGGTGTGCCCGGCCATAACGGGCGTTGATTTCTTTCGCACAGTTGGTTTTTCGAAGATTCAGAGGTAGCTGTCATGTTTTGCAGACATTGCCTCTCCTTCCCTATCTCCTTGTTTACTGTATTTGGTCTCAGATTATTATAGACCGTATTTTCCAGACTTGTATTCATATTAGATGCTCATGCATTCAGTGACACCGATTTTTGGGGGTGTTTATATATGAATTTGTGAATTTTCTTCCGCTGAATTTAATCATTATATTTTTTAACTTAAAAGATATGGCGGTTTATTGAGATTGTCGGCTTGTCTAGTATTGAGATAGGCGCCATCACGACGGGTGAGATTTTGTGTCGTGACAGCACTCACCGCTACTTCGGATACGGCGAGGTAGACGAGCAGACGTTCCCCTAGTTCTGCTTTAGCAAGCAACGATGGTGATGGTAGGTAGGCTTTTAACTCCTTCAGGGCTTGAATGCACTCGGATGTCCATAGGAGGCCGTTGTCCTTCTTGAGCACGCCGAAAAACTTGTGAAATCTATCAGATGATCGTGAGATGAATCTTGACAAGGCGTCGATGCGGCCGGTCAGCTTCTGAACTTGTTTTTTGCTGGTTAAGTGTTCTGGTATTCCCTCAATGGCTTTGATTTGGTCAGTATTGACCTCGATGCCTCTTTGTGATACTAGGAAGCCCAGGAATTTTCCTGAAGTTACGCCGAACGCACATTTCTTAGGGTTTAGTTTCATCCCATATCGCCTGAGCATGTCGAAAGCCTCTTTCAGGTGGTCGATGTGATCTTCTTTCTTTTTGGACTTGACCAACATGTCGTCTACGTGGACTTCCATGGTCTTGCCAAGTTGGTCGTTGAACATTTTGGTCACCAATCTTTGGTATGTCGCCCCCGCATTTTTCAGTCCGAAGGGCATCACCCTGTAGCATTACGTTCCTTGGTGGGTGATGAAGGTGGTCTTCTCCTGGTCCTCCTCTTCCATAAGGATCTGATTGTAGCCCGAGTAGGCATCTAAGAAGCTCAGCAGTTCATGCCCGGTCGTTGCGTCAATGAGCTGGTCAATGTGAGGTAGCAGGAATGAATCTTTGGGACATGCTTTGTTTAAATCCATGAAGTCTATGCACATCCGCCACTTTCTGTTCTTTTTTTTTTACCATGACCACATTGGCGACCCACTGAGGATATTTTGATTCCCTGATGGAGCCGTTTTCTAACAATTTTTCGACCTCCTCGCGGACTGCATCATTTATTGCGGAATTGAACTTTCGCCTAACTTGCCTTACCGGGGGGGTAGAACGGGTCGACGTTCAACTTGTGTGTGGCGACCTCCTTCGGGATACCTGGCATGTCTGCATGGGAAAAAGCAAACAAGTCCGCGTTAGCAGTTAAGAATTGACGAAATTTACCTGGTTCTTGAAGCTTGCGGCCGGCGTAGGCTTTCTTGCTGTGGTCGTTTTCATCAAGTTGGACGGGGTCGAGGTCTTCTACGGTTGATCCTGTGTCGTCTATTATATCGGGATCTCTGATGACGTTCGCCTTTTCATCACAGCTCGACCTCGACACAGTTAATTGCTATGCATCCTCTGTTTTGCCCTTCATTTGTTGGGTGTATGTACAATCCTGGGCAATGCGATAGCATTCTCGAGATGTGCGTTGTTCTCCTCGTATGCTGAATACTCCCCATGGGGTTGGAAATTTGATAACTTAGTACAAGCTGGAAGGGATAGCCCTTATGGCATGTATCCACGGTCGACCTATTACAGCATTGTACGTCATATCATGGTCCATGGTGTGGAGTGTAGTTTCCAGAATGACGCCGCCGGCTAGGACGGGGAGTGTGATTTCCCGGATTTTCGTTCAATTGCATTGTTAAAATATGTTAACGTGATGCAGCGCGATACTATCTTATCCTCGAGTTTCATTTGTGCAAGTACTCGAGGATGGACAATGCACGCGCCGCTCCCATCGTCCACCATAATGTGTCTTACATCTGTATCTAATATCATAAAGTGATAATGAGGGCATCATAGTGAGGGAAAACCAAATCGTGGGTATCTGACTTATCGAAGATCTTCGAGTTCATCGTACCATTCATAAGTGATTGACCGTTTGAGCTTGTGGGTTGTGGAGAACTTTACGTGTTGATTGAAACGTCGTCTCCACCCCCGATGATCATTTGAATGGTGCGAGTCGGTGAGGGTGGTTTCGGCGGTCCCTAGTGTTGTTCACGTCCTCGGGCAAAGTTGGTCCTTCCTCGGTTGCTCAACAATTCTTTGAGGTGTCCTTGATGAAGCATGTTCACGACCTCCTGTCTTAGGGCGATGTAGTCATTAGTTTTGTGACCTCGCTCTTGGTAGAACTGGCAGAGGGCGTCTGATTTTCTAGTGCTTGGATCTGATCTCATCTTTTGTGGCCATTTTACTTTTGCTCCGAGATTCTCCAATGCATAGACTATTTCTGAGGGCGACACACAAAAATTGTGAGGGGACAGTAAAGGGGGAATACCTCTCTAGTTCCGGTGAGTCCCTGTCCTTGGCCTAGATGGCCCCTCTTCGTAACGGGAGAGGGGCATGATGGCGCTTCTGACATATGGCTGATGTCTTTCTCGGTTGGATCGTGGAGCTGCAAGATCTCTCTTGGCATCATTTCGACGATCCTTCCTGATTTCGGCTTGTACCGAGGTCAATCGATGAGTTGGCCCATTCAGGTCGTCTTCGTCGGCACGGACCTCGGCACAGTAGGCATTGTGTATTTCATCCCAAGTGGTTGGAGGATATTTCATAAGTCGGTTTAATAGTTTTCTGGTCGCCCTCGAGCCATTCCTGTTCAGCCAGTTCTGGAAAGCTGCTACAACCATTCCTTTCGATACATTCGGTAAGGTCATCCTTACTCTGTTGAATCGAGCGAGAAAGTCCCTCAATCCCTCTCCGGGTGATTGTTTAATGGCAAATATATCGTTCATTCTTGCCTCCGCCTTTTTAGCCCCAGCATGGGCCGTTACGAACTTGTCGGCCATCTCTTCGAATGTTTCAATGGAGCGCGCGTGCAACTGTGAATACCAAGTCAATGCTCCTCCGGTAAGGGTCTCGTAGAACTTTTTCAACAAGATAGAGGAGACTTGTTCTTTGGCGAGATCATTGCCCTTTACCGCAGTGACATAATGAGTTACATGATCTTCGGGGTCGATCGTACCGTCATAGATTTTTTGATAAGGCGGCATCGTGAACGTCTTGGGTATGGCATGTGGGGCGACTTCATCAGTGTAGGGTTGCTCGACGAACCGACCAACATCTTTTTTTGGCAAGAGTTTTGGGGCACCCGGTATTTTGTCGACTCTTTCTTGGTGTTCTCTCATTTGATCCCGAAGCATTTTGTTTTCATTTTTCATTTCTTCCATTTTTCTCAGAATGGCCGTGAGGGTGTCGTTACATGCATTATTAATATTGTGAGTGATACCTGTTACTGAAGGGGGAGGTCCGTGGTTCTTGGCCGTTGCTGGTGTAACGCAAGTCCTTGCATTTTCTTTAACTGCCTCCTGAGTGGGCTTGTTGAGGATGTCGGTCAGCGTATTTGTCGGCCAAGCTTCGAGTAGCTTGTTCACCGCTGGTGGCGCCTCTTCCGCTGTGAATGTGGAAGCTCCTTTCCCGCGGGATGCTGTGATACTGCCGTGAGGGAGGGGTGATCCACTTCGTCGGGGAGAGGTGTTAGGCGTTACCTGCCATGTCAGATCTGGGTGTACAAGGAAGTAGGAGCTTTTTTTTTTTTTTTGTGAACTGTGCCAGTTATAGATCTAGAAGAAACTAAAGATTTAACTAGAATTTCCTCACAGACGGCGCCAAATTGTTTGACCAAAAAATGTAAACTTTTGATTAAACTAATTAATATTGTATGACGAAGGGCTAAACCTAGTTAATGATAATAACTTCAGATCTATAATCGATTAACACCAATCACGCAAGAGCAGTATTGAGAGAAGATTAAATGTGATGTACATTCAATGTTTCAAGATCATTAATGATGAGGGATATCAAGCAATAAATAACGATAAATGACATTAAAGTAAATAAGGAGAATGATTCACCTAATATTTAATGAGGTGGATGATTCTTCTTTCTGACAATGATGAATGATAGACAAATACTAGAATGTTGGGACCCTTCTCGAATCTAATAGAAAAAGTGTGGAATAGTAGATAATCAAATCTCTTTAGAAATGTAGTGATTGTCTTTTATCTAGAGAGAAAGTCTGCTTTTCAAAGAATGTTCTTATCAGAGAATATTACATATTCCTCTTCCCCTATCTCCTTTTCTATTTATATGAGACATTTCTCAGTCAATCCTAAAAGTACAGACACCAAGAATATTTAATATGATATTCTCCAAATATTCTATTACAAAAACTAGTCGTTAGCACTCGACCTCGGTCGCTATTGACTACTCGGCTACGAGCCCTGTCATCTACTAATCGATCTCGTCCATATCGCTTTCTACAAATTTTAATGAATGTAGATTTTGACCCGAGATGTTTTTTTCGATTGGTACAAAGTGTCTAGTGAAGTGCAATCATAATAACAGTCACAATGGCAGGTAAAATACTAAAATGCATACTCAACAGCTGTTTAATGAAAAAAACAAGAGTTTACTTGGTCAAGCGCATAGGAACAAAATGAAAGCACGGACAATGTGGGCCTTGAATTGATAAAATAGACGCGTAGAGCGCGGAAAATGGACGCGTGTCTGCTGAAGATAGTGGGGTTTGCGGTGATCTGTCGGTCTTAAAAAGCTGAAGGTATAAGCGAATAGATAGACTCGTTTCATTAATATAGGAAACAATAATAAACTATTACTACTAGTAGTAGTAATATAATACTTTGAAATACAACAAGTGTGCAGTACTCTACGGATCTCAATATGGGTCACTCTATCAGGACAACAACATAGTCGGCGGCTATTGCCTATTGGTAAGTGAAATGTGCCGTAGTCGTATTTGTATTTTTCTACTATTAGACGCTTTCTTTTTGAATTGGTCATCATCTATTCCTAACTTACAAACCCCTTTTACTCATTGCTCTTTGGCGCTTCCCACCCACGCTCCAATAATTCTCTCCAGTCCCCTCACTCATTATCTGAAGTTCCCCACTCTCCCCCCTCCCCCTCCACGCTTTATAAATCTCAAATTTATCTATCAAAAAAATAAGAGAAGCTTCCAGAAAATAAGAGATTACCACAAGTGTGATTGGTTACTGAAATGGATAAAAATCATGAAAGATTAGGCTCTAAATTTTAATTAATAGCAATAAAAAATAATAAGTTATACTCTTTTGTTACAATTTATGTAAATTTATTTTCTTTTTTATTCGTGTCAAAAAGAATGACTACTTTCCCTCTTTGAAAATAATTTACCTTTATACAATGATTTATAGCCACACAAAATATATGTGCCTCATTTTACACTACAAGTTCAAAAGCCTTCTCTCTTTTCTTAAACTTCGTGCCCAGTCAATTGAGTTCGCATAAATTAAAACGGAAAGAGTATTTTTTATCTACTTGAGATTTTATTTATAGAGCTAATTAACAAATATGCTGATGAAAAGTAATACAACAACAACGACAATAATATACCCAGTATTATTCTACATCGTGAGGTATTGGAAGGGTAATGTGTACACATACCTTACCTCTAACTTGTGAGGATAGATATGTTGTTTCCAATAGATCCTCGGTTTAGGATGAAAAGTAACAAGCAATCAAAATATTATTTCCTCCGTTTTAATTTATGTGAATCTGTTTGAATGACCACAAAGTTTAAGAAAAAATGAAGACTTTTAGAATTTATGGTCCTAAACAAATCAAAAAGGGGCCCTAACATATTTGTGTGGTTATAAAAGCTTCTCATTAAAGTTAGAATTGTAAGTTTAAGCTAAATTGTTACTAAATTTAAAAATGACTCATTCTTTTTGGAACGGACCAAAAAGGAAATAGATTCACATAAATTGGAACAGATGGAGTAATTGATTTGAGTATTATATAGATATGTTGTTTCCAATATAACTCGGCTTGGGATGAAAAGTAACAAGTAATCAAAATATTAATTGATTTGAGTATTAAAAAATAAAGAGAGTACCACTTTGACAACACAAATTAATCACTCCGGAAATATAAAGATTTCATGGGACAAATACATTTTCTTTAACTTTGATTTGCTTATTATCTCTAAAATAAAATCTAAATCTAACGAAATTTTATATTAGTACAAAATTGGTATGTTGCGGTACAAAGCAGTGGACTACACGTGTCCATGACAAGCGTGGAGTAGAATAAACAAGTACAACAAACCTCATTCCTAACAAAACACGGCCGTCTAAGATCAAAAATCCAAAGCCGGCAGGGCCGGCAATCAACATCTTTAAACCGCTTATGTCTACGTAAACGCCCGCGTGCCACGTAACTCTCCTACACATTTCTCAATTATTACTCTCTCCACACACCTCTCTTCCTATATGACTTGGGCGGCGCTCTCTCACCTCCAGTCAAACCCCTCGTTGACCGCGCGCCCCCTACCCCACCTCCCCTTTTAATCTCTCTTCCTCCTCTATTATATAAGTAACTCTTACCTATCCTTTGTTCCTCACTCTGTTTTTTCACATAGAATATTAAACAGTGTCTTGTCTTTTCTTTTACAACATGGCTGTCAAAAATAAGGTTAGTAATGGCAATCTGAAAGGAGGAAATGTGAAAACAGATGGAGTTAAGGAGGTTCACTACAGAGGTGTAAGGAAGAGGCCATGGGGTCGGTATGCAGCTGAAATCCGTGACCCGGGTAAGAAGAGTCGGGTCTGGTTAGGTACTTTCGACACGGCGGAAGAGGCGGCTAAGGCGTACGACACCGCCGCTCGAGAGTTTCGTGGACCCAAAGCAAAAACTAACTTCCCTTCACCGACGGAGAATCAGAGCCCAAGTCACAGCAGCACCGTGGAGTCCTCTAGTGGAGAGAATGGTGTTCACGCGCCGCCTCATGCGCCGCTCGAGCTGGATCTCACGCGCCGTCTTGGCTCCGTTGCTGCAGATGGCGGTGACAACTGTCGCCGTTCTGGGGAAGTTGGGTACCCGATTTTCCACCAGCAGCCGACTGTGGCGGTTCTGCCAAATGGCCAGCCGGTTCTGCTCTTTGATTCTTTGTGGCGGGCGGGAGTTGTTAACAGGCCTCAGCCTTACCATGTAACGCCGATGGGGTTTAACGGCGTTAACGCCGGAGTGGGTCCTACTGTGTCGGACTCGTCCTCTGCAGTGGAAGAGAACCAATATGATGGGAAAAGAGGAATTGATCTTGATCTTAACCTTGCTCCACCTATGGAATTTTGATGATGACGATAATGTTATTTGGCAGAGAGAAGAGAGAGAGAGAGACTAATGGTTGAATTTTGTGTATACGTTAAAGAAACTGTTCGTTTTTTTCGCAGCTGAGGGGGTTGTAATGTTCTCTTGCTGTTTCTACTATTTGTTAACTCTAATCCTTGTTTAGGCATTCTGATTAATGAGAAAATTAGTGTTTTCTCCTTCCAAATATCTATCTAGCGTTCTTCTTCAGTTTTCCTTTTCAGCTAATCTAATGTTTGGAGCATGTTTTCTCCTATTTTTGAGAGTTTGTATTATATTTTATTATCCCAGCACTTAAGATCTTGTTTTGATTATTATTATTATTAATAATTTAATGTAGCGAAGTAATGATGGATAAGGTTCGATACTGCAATTTTTCTCAACTCTGTAGGCTTTCAATGTAAATTTAGGTGAATGGGTGGTGGTTCTAACTTCTAACAAACCTTAAATCATATCAAGTACACGAGCTATTTTTCTAATGGCTTTATTTTGTACTAGTACTTAATTATTGAGAAAAATACCATATTAGTTGCCGGCCAAATCGATCCCAAATTCAGAAAGCATTAAACAATTCAGTCTAAAAGGAAAAAGCATTTCAACTTCGATCCAGATTCATTTTTCGGTTGCAATGCCAAAAGTAGATAGTTTGTTATTATTATCTTTTTTTCGTCAAAGATAGTTGTTATTAGAGTTAATTAAAAATATGTTATGTCCAAGAGTGGATTTGAAAGTCTTAGTAACAGGTGTCTATTCTGAACAGTGAAGCCGGCAACAAAGGAAAAGGATTAGCTCCAGCAATTTTCAATGGAGCAGTAGATGTATGTCACGTGTGCAAGAGAAGTATTGATGGCCTAGATCAATTTCTATGGTACTCATTCAATTTTTTATTTATTTCACCATTAAATTATATTTTAACGCCCAAGGTACTTGCATGAAAGTATTTCTCATTTTACTTGTCCTATACATTTAAAAATGATTATAAACAAAAGTAAATACATATTATTTGTCTTGCGTTTTTAATACTCCTATTATTTAGAGTTGAAATAAAATAAATAAATAAATAAAAGAGTTGAAGGTACCATAGAAATTGATCTAGGCCATCAATACTTCTCTTGCAGACGTGGCATACATCCAATGCTCCATTGAAAATTAATGGAGCTAATCCTTTCTCGGCAAGGGAACAAATAGTGAAATGAATTTTATGGTATAATGAGGCGGTTAAACTCATTTTTGTAAAGTAGTATGATGTGAAACGGTCAGTTAAGCTCAAAATATGTTAATTATTTCCCCCTTAACAAATTTAACAAGTCACCGACGGGGTAGACAGGAAGCTTAAGGCAGACAGTATATGCCCCATTGGTAGTAGGTAACAAACCAATATTAAGAATTCCGTGTGGAAAGAAAGGGTACATGTCGTGTCTAAGGTGGACGGCACGTGTACTATTTCTGCCGTCCAAACATTATTTATTTATTCACTCTACCTCATTTATGTGAAGGTAATGAATTATTTTTTGAGCATAAATTTTTGTCTTTAAATATTTTGAGTTATTAATTCTATATATTTTTTTACATATTTTTAAATATATTAATTTTATTTTAAAATATTAAAATAATTTATGTCTAAATACATATTTTATTAGATAATTAAGATAGAGGGAATAATAATACTACAACTTTAAAGTATCATTTGGAAATTGGAGGGGTGAGTGTGTAAAAGTATGGATAATTTCTTCGTGAGAAGGAAGAAAGGAGAAGGAGAGCGGTAGGAGACAGCGGGTTTATAGGTCCCATGTTGTTGGACTTGGTGCCTCTGTTGGCCCACAATTTTGCCCTTCCTTCGCCGGCGGAATTTGTGGAGTACAGTAATAACACTTTCGCTTTCTCTTCTTTTCTTTGTTCCCTTTTCTGTATTTTTTCCCCCCACAATTCCTCGTGGGTGCGCTATGCGGCGGCCATCAGGAAGCATTTTAAATGTAAATTTTAAAGTAGTTAATGACTAAATAAGGACAAGAGTGGGTTGTCTGGTTAGCACCTTCCACTTCCAAATAAAAGGTTGTGAGTTCGAGTCATCCCAAGAGTAAGGTGGAGAGTTCTTGGAGGGAGGAAATCGAGGGTCTATCGGAAACAGTCTCTCTATCCCATGATAGGGGTAAGGTCTGCGTACACACTACCTCCCCAAACCCCATTAGTAAAATTATACTGGATTGTTGTTATTGTTAATGACTAAATAAACTCAAACCCATGTTGAATTATTTTTTTAATTATTTTTTATCTGTTGTTCGATATTTGCATTAGAGTTCGAATATGTTCGAATTCGTACCATGTAAGGTCTCATTCGGATGGAAGCGTTACTACCAAAAAGTTTTCATATCTATGGCTTGAACCAACGCTTGAATCCAAAACCTTTGATTAAGATCCGCTATTGAAAAATAACAAATATTTTTGGGATATTTTAAGGTGAGAAAATGAACTTATGAGGTGGTGATAAAGATTGCCAACACACGCGCGGTTGAAGAGAGTGAGTGAAGGAGGAGGAGTAGAGCGGAGGGGTGGGGACAAAGAAAGGGTACATGAAAGGCACGTGGGAAGGTGGTGGGTACGGCGCTAGATGGCGCAGAATAGGAGTGGGGGTATAATGGCAACGTGTCGAAAGAGCTAAGACAACAATGAAATCAAACGCCGCCTTGTTTTTCGCCGCACGTGGGTCCTACCACCGCCGGTGGGGTTAAAATGGAGACAGTCACGTCTTCATTCGCCACGTCTCACGTGACACCGCCATCAAAAGACTGCCATTTGCATTCACCATTTACTGAGGGCGGCTACTGTTGCCCACACTTTCTTCCTTTCAAATTAAGTGCTGTCAAATGAGTAAATAAGTTTAAACCACTAAAAATAAGTCAATGAGCAATTGCATTGACTTATTAATAAGTCTTCTTTGGGTTAAAATTGAATTGGCAAAATAGATTAAATGGGTAACATCAATATCCCCAGTTCATTTTAAAATTGAAACAATATCGTTAAAATTGACTCATTGTAATCTTCAAATGAATACGACTATAATAAAGATTTGTGAAATGGGTTTGATTCCTTCGCTCTTATTAAGATGTTTTGGCTTCGATTATAGGAATTAAAAAATCCTAGTAGGCATGCCTTCTCTTTTAATAGGCTTTACACGATGAATTTAGATTAGTTAAACCTTTATTGCGATTAACACAAATACTAAGTGGGTAACAAAAAAACCTACGAGGCTACAAATAACGGAATAAGTGCAAATTGGAGGAGTCTAGCAGCTATAAGAAAATTACACCAACGACCTTGAAAATAGTTGGTCTGGATTGGATTTTTTTGACCTCCGCTTGCTCCACGCAAACCTTTAAGGGACAAATAGCATGACATATTCAATATTTAGCCGGTATACATAAATTATATATTGATTATACACAATTACATATATATTATATATGAATTATATATGTATTGTATATCTTCCGGCTTTTCTTAGTTTAAGAAATTAAGCGAACGACTATTTGAGTTAGTTCTTCAACCTTTAAAGCCAAAAGCCAAAAGTATTGATCATGGGACAAGCGAGTGGCAACACTTATTAAACTTAAAGTTCTCTCCATAAGACAAAAGGGTCAAAAAATTAATAATGGCACCGAAGTGAACTATTTGTGCAAATCACCCAGCGACTATATGCAACAACAATCAAACATCTCTCTCATTTGTCCTTTTAGCCCTTTTACCTGGTTCATTTGGCCCATATCAAATTAGTTAAAGCCCTGCTCTGTGAGATTAATCCAATAGGGAGATCGGCCCAATATATTGTTTCTAAATGAGACTTTTTCGTATATATACGAGATTTTAAATTTATTTACCTAATTTTTTCTAAGTTTTTTTTTTACGGAAAGTAACTTGATATATAGAAATATATATTATTTTTATGAGATTTTAAATTTTTTTTTTACAAAATATATATAAATACGGTCAAAATCTACAATTTATCTACAACTTGAATATAATTTTTTTTTTTTTTACAGAAATCCGATCAAAACCTAAAATTCATCTACAATTTATCTACAACTTAAATATAATTTTTTATATAAAAAATCCAGTTAAAATTATAATTTATATACAATTATATTAGTTGTATATATTTTGTATGCCGTTTCTATACTACACATACAAAATATATACAATTTGTTTTTGTCTTCTTATTCGAGTTTCAATATGAAATTCTAATCAAAACTCCCTCGAATCTTCACCAAATTCTCTCAAAATTGAGATTTAAATTCCAAATGATATTCCCAATCATTTAAAATTACAGACACTCCAAATAAATAACAATTCATAATGGGTTGAATTTAGGATATGCCTAGTTAATTTAAAGGTGATGCTTCTTTTCTTGTGCTGCACATTTTGATGGTTTCGTCTCTATTGCTTCGTCAAGCGCACTGAATTGATGAAGTTTCCTTGGCCTATTCATCCATATTGAGAGAGGCACTATCAACGTACTTCGATGCCATTCATATTCGGGTGAATTCTCAGATAAATCTAAGCCCTTTCACCATTCGTATTTCATGGGACATATTCAAGAGATGTAATTAAAAAGATAACTAGTAGGGGGAAAGAATCTGATCGTAGTAGAAGATGGAGAGAGGAAAGACAACTTTGCTTACATAAAATCTCCAAGCAACGAAATACATGGGCATAGTGGAAAGGCTATCGGTTCATCCAAATCCATAGCTTTCGCTCAAATCTTGTATTTTTTTTCAAAAAATTATTAAGTACGTACAAATAAAAATTTTAACTACTAAATTAGATGGAATGTGATAAAATTGGAATCTGAATCCATAAATTTCAAATTCGGGATCCGCTTTTGACGAAATAATAATTTTTTGGTAGTTTACTAGTTTATTGCTGATGTCCAAATTTGTTCCTTCAATCATCAAGCTACTTTTTACATATTCAGTTACGACATCTTATCGGAAACTATATCCTGTAGAAGTTTAAAACAAGATCATCAAGCAACTGTTCATACATTTTGAGCTGCATTTGACGTCAAAAACATGCCATTTCCCATTGTCTAGATCATCATAGATTTGCTCATTTCTTATAGGGGAAGATTCAAGTAGAATATTTAGCTGGACTTGCACTCATTTTTTTCAAATAAAATTTAATTTATGTGCAGTGCCATAGAAAATTTACCCCACTTGTAAAATTTTACCGGGTTGTTGTTGTTCCCGTTAGAAAATTTAATAACAGAATTGATCCTCGATTCTAAATAGATTTACGTGTAGTACTAGCATCAACAGATATTATAGCAAGAATATAAAAAAGAAATTCTATATAATAAAAAATGACAAGAGGTGAAGGTGAAGTAGTACTTTGCCTAGCAACTACAACAACAACAAACTCCTCGGCTAAATTTTCCTGTTAATCCAAATCATATACTTTTCAGGGCAACTATACATGAAAAAACATTTCCGAAAACTAAGGTATTTCAAGGAGTACTGTGCCATACCACAGCACAAATTAAAGTAACTTGGAGTGCTATAGTCCTATAGTATGGGCCTATTGTCCTATTAGCAGCATTCATATTTAAACTTTCATAAAACCAGCAAAAGATAATGAATCTCTCTAGAGTGAAAGGGATGTGAATATTTGATTGGATGAGTCAGTAGGTCATAGAAATGGCATGTGGGGAACCTCTTATTATCTCTACAAAGCATAGGTCACTTCAGCGTGGTTGGCATTTCCCTACTTCACATACCATATTTCTTGTGAATCTATGACAACAAGTCACCTAACACCTAGCAAGAATATTGGCAATTTGGCAAACATCTCTGCCCCATGCATGGGGCGGATGTAATCTTGTCGTATCGAGTTAATCTGAACTCAAAACTTTAATACAAACTATAAATTTATATATAAAAAATTATTATATATAATAGCAACAATTAGTAGATATACGAAGTAATAATTTTCAAAATATAATGAGATTAATGTGAAATATTTTTAAAGGTTACAACCCATAAAACATAAATCATGTATCCGAGCTTGACACAGGGTAAGTTCAGAGTATCACTTCACGGAATAGACTTCAATTATAGCACTTCGGCTACCCCTCCTTGCTGTACATCAGATCATTAGTACCCTTCCTAGGAAACATAGAATATAAACATACAACGTGCAATCATAGTTAAGAAACTAGCTTGTTTCCTCGTGCTATGTTTGGTATTACTTCAATAGTCCTTAACCATGGTGAATGCATATGCATAGTTAGGTCAAGTTTCAAGATTTCAAATTTCAAATTTCAATCTCTCTATGTAGCTTAAAGAAGAAGCAGAAAGAAAAAAAAACCTTTCAACTAGCTAGGTTAGGATAATCCATTTTGTGGCTTTGGGTAGAGAAAGAAATTACATTTTGAATGTGTGTGGTACGATGGAATTCTTTTTTCATTGGAAATGTTGTTACGATATATACTTTGTTAGTTAACGAAAAATATTTTTTTTAAAATATAAATTAAATATTAGCAAATCAGCGATTGTGTTGATAAAGTTTGTGTGTTGGTGAAATTTTTGTGTTCTAATTAAAGACTAATAGTGTTACACTCCATATTTTCGTACGTAAAAGTACGTCGTAAGCAAACTGATGTAAGACCAAAAATGAGATCATCTTTGTAAGTATATACAGTAAGTTAATCATATTACCTTGGAGGTTAAAAATATTGAAGATCATGAACAACAAGTACTAAGAGGATTGGAAGGTACAGAAGCTAAAGTAATTGAAGAAAATAATGTTTCATCGAAAGTCGACAAGTTGGGAATGTTATAACTCGTACTTTTGGGGTGATACTAGGGTGCTTAACATGATAAGAAGGTTATGTTACGAGTTATTTTAATCGTATGATAGTCATGTAATAAATTTTGAAGTCAAGTGAGTTGTGGAACAAAAGTCAATGAAAGTTATCACAAGTTACGTTCATAAGTTTTATTG